>NW_025047683.1:2886444-2898944 GCF_018831695.1 Puntigrus tetrazona | reverse complement strand
CGCCCGTGAAGTGGGGCTTAACGCGCGCCGAGATCGCTGTGAGATGCGCCTGGATGTTTGGACTTAGGTTTTGAACGCTTAAAAATACCCGGGTGGCGGGGTCGAGGGGAAAGCGCCCGTGAAGTGGGGCTTAACGCGCCGAGATCGCTGTGAGATGCGCCTGGATGTTTGGACTTAGGTTTTGAACGCTTAAAAATACCTCCGGGTGGCGGTGGTCGAGTGGGAAAGCGCCCGTGAAGTGGGGCTTAACGCGCCGAGATCGCTGTGAGATGCGCCTGGATGTCTGGACTTAGGTTTTGAACGCTTAAAAATACCTCCGTGGCGGGGTCGAGTGGGAAAGCGCCCGTGAAGTGGGGCTTAACGCGCCGAGATCGCCTGTGAGATGCGCCTGGATGTCTGGACTTAGGTTTTGAACACTTAAAAATACCCGGGTGGCGGGGTCGAGGAAAGCGCCCGTGAAGTGGGGCTTAACGCGCCGAGATCGGCTGTGAGATGCGCCTGATGTCTGGACTTAGGTTTTGAACGCTTAAAAATACCTCCGGGTGGCGGGGTCGAGGGGAAAGCGCCCGTGAAGTGGGGCTTAACGCGCCGAGATCGCTGAAATATGCGCCTGATGTCTGGACTTAGGTTTTGAAAGCAAAAAATTCTCCAGGGAGGCCGGGTCGAGTGGAAATTGTCCGAGAAGTCGCACTTAACCCGCTGAGATCGGCTGAAATATGCGCCTGGATGTTTGGACTTAGGTTTTGAACGCTTAAAAAATACCTCCAGGGTGGAGGGGGTCGAGTGGGAAAGCGTCCGAGAAGTCGCACTTAACCCGGCCGAGATCGGCTGAAATATGCGCCTGGATGTCTGGACTTAGGTTTTGAAAGCAAAAAATTCTCCAGGGAGGCCGGGTCGAGTGGGAAATTGTCCGAGAAGTCGCACTTAACCCGCTGAGATCGCTGAAATATGCGCCTGGATGTCTGGACTTAGGTTTTGAAAGAAAAAAATCCTCCAGGGTGGAGGGGTCGAGTGGGAAAGCGTCCGAGAAGTCGCACTTAACCCGGCTGAGATCGGCTGAAATATGCGCCTGGATGTTTGGACTTAGGTTTTGAACGAAAAAAAATTTCCAGGGAGGCCGGGTCGAGTGGGAAAGCCCGAGAAGTCGCACTTAACCCGGACGAGATCGCTGAAATATGCGCCTGGATGTTTGGACTTAGGTTTTGAACGAAAAAATTTCTCCAGGGAGGCCGGGTCGAGTGGGAAAGCGCCCGAGAAGTCGCACTTAACCCGCTGAGATCGGCTGAAATATGCGCCTGGATGTCTGGACTTAGGTTTTGAACGCTTAAAAATACCTCCAGGGTGGAGGGGGTCGAGTGGGAAAGCGCCCGAGAAGTCGCGACTTAACCCGCCGAGATCGGCTGAAATATGCGCCTGGATGTCTGGACTTAGGTTTTGAAAGCAAAAAAATCCTCCAGGGTGGCGGGGTCGAGTGGGAACGCGTCCGAGAAGTCGCACTTAACCCGCCGAGATCGCTGAAATATGCGCCTGGATGTTTGGACTTAGGTTTTGAACGAAAAAATTTCTCCAGGGAGGCCGGGTCGAGTGGGAAAGCGCCCGAGAAGTCGCACTTAACCCGCTGAGATCGGCTGAAATATGCGCCTGGATGTTTGGACTTAGGTTTTGAAAGCAAAAAAATCCTCCAGGGTGGAGGGGTCGAGTGGGAAAGCGCCCGAGAAGTCGACTTAACCCGCCGAGATCGGCTGGATGAAGCGCCTGGATGTCTGGACTTAGGTTTTGAAAGCAAAAAATTTCTCCAGGGAGGCCGGGTCGAGTGGAAAGCGCCCGAGAAGTCGACTTAACCCGCTGAGATCGGCTGAAATATGCGCCTGGATGTTTGGACTTAGGTTTTGAACGAAAAAATTTCTCCAGGGAGGCCGGGTCGAGTGGAAAGCGCCCGAGAAGTCGCACTTAACCCGCTGAGATCGCTGAAATATGCGCCTGGATGTTTGGACTTAGGTTTTGAACGAAAAAATTTCTCCAGGGAGGCCGGGTCGAGTGGGAAAGCGCCCGAGAAGTCGCACTTAACCCGCCGAGATCGGCTGAAATATGCGCCTGGATGTTTGGACTTAGGTTTTGAACGAAAAAATTTCTCCAGGGAGGCCGGGTCGAGTGGGAAAGCGCCCGAGAAGTCGCACTTAACCCGCCGAGATCGGCTGAAATATGCGCCTGATGTTTGGACTTAGGTTTTGAACGAAAAAAATTTCTCCAGGGAGGCCGGGTCGAGTGGAAAGCGCCCGAGAAGTCGCGACTTAACCCGCCGAGATCGGCTGAAATATGCGCCTGGATGTTTGGACTTAGGTTTTGAACGAAAAAAATTTCTCCAGGGAGGCCGGGTCGAGTGGGAAAGCGCCCGAGAAGTCGCACTTAACCCGGACGAGATCGGGCTGAAATATGCGCCTGGATGATTTTCGCTTTCAAAATTGCACTAAGTCCAACTTCGGGAAAGGTCCGACTTCCATACCTCCGAGGCTCCGAGTCAGGCCGACCGAGAGGCCTCTTCCCCGGCACGATTCAAATTTCACCGCGACCCCGGAGGTGGCCGCTACCCAGGAGCAACTTTTACATCAACAACTTTTTTTTTTTTTTTTTTTTTTTTTTTAAAAACTCTGAAATTCGTGCCCCGCGCGGCCGCTGCTTTAACGGGCGAGTCTGTGAGCGCAGGCCTTGTAGAAAACATTCATCCAGGGCCTTTAATAAATAAAATCATACCCAAATCTGTGTTATTGTGACGGGGTTAGTCTGTGAGCGCAGGCCTTATGGAAAACATTCATCGAGGGCCTTTATTAAATAAAATCATGCCCAATAAAGAGTTAATGGGTCGGGTTAGTCTGTGAGCGCAGGCCTTATAGAAAACATTTTTCCAGGGCCTTTATTAAATAAAATCACGCCCAATAAAGAGTTACTGTGTCGGGTTAGTCTGTGAGCGCAGGCCTTAAAGAAAACTGTCATCCAGGGCCTTTATTAAATAAAATCATGCCCATAAGAGCGTTATTGTAACGGGGGTTAGTCAGTGAGCGCAGGGCTTATAGAAACCATTTTTTCCAGGGCCTTTTTTAAATACAATCATGCCCAATAAAGCGCTATTGTGTCGGGTTAGTCTGTGAGCGCAGGCCTTATAGAAAACATTTTTCCAGGGCCTTTATTAAGTAGAAAATCATGCCCAACAAAGAGTTACTGTGTCGGGTTAGTCTGTGAGCGCAGGCCTTATAGAAAACATTTTTTCCAGGGCCTTTATTAAATAAAATCATGCCCAAATATGTGTTATTGTGATGGGGTTAGTCTGTGAGCGCAGGCCTTAAAGAAAACTGTCATCCAGGGCCTTTATTAAATACAATCATGCCCATAAGAGTGTTATTGTAACGGGGTTAGTCTGTGAGCGCAGGCCTTAAAGAAAACATTTATCCAGGGCCTTTATTAAATAAAATCATGCCCAATAAAGCGTTACTGTGTCGGGTTAGTCTGTGAGCGCAGGCCTTATAGAAAACATTTTTCCAGGGCCTTTATTAAATAAAATCATGCCCAAATATGTGTTATTGTGATGGGGTTAGTCTGTGAGCGCAGGCCTTAAAGAAAACTGTCATCCAGGGCCTTTATTAAATACAATCATGCCCATAAGAGTGTTATTGTAACGGGGTTAGTCTGTGAGCGCAGGCCTTAAAGAAAACATTTATCCAGGGCCTTTATTAAATAAAATCATGCCCAAATAAGTGCTATTGTGATGGGGTTAGTCTGTGACCCCAGGCCCTGTGTAAAACTGTCACCCAGGGCCTTTATAGAGTAAAAATCATGCCCAATAAGGTTAGGTTAGGGTTAGGTTAGGTTAGGTTAGGTTAGGCCTTTAGGTTAGGTTAGGTTAGGTTAGGTTAGGTTAGGTTAGGTTAGGTTAGGCTAGGCTAGGCTAGGCTAGGTTAGGTTAGGTTAGGTTAGGTTAGGTTAGGTTAGGTTAGGCTAGGGCTAGGGCTAGGTTAGGTTAGGTTAGGTTAGGTTAGGTTAGGGCTAGGTTAGGTTAGGTTAAGTTAGGTTAGGTTAGGATTAGGTTAGGCTAGGTTAGGTTAGGTTAGGTTAGGTTAGTCTGTGAGCGCGGGCCTTATAGAAAACATTCATCCAGGGCCTTTATTAAATAAAATCATGCCCAATTAAGTGTTATTGTGATGGGGTTAGTCTGTGAGCGCAGGCCTTTATAGAAAACATTCATCCAGGGCCTTTATAGAATAAAATCATGCCCAAATAAATGTTATTGTGATGGGGTTAGTCTTTGAGCGCAGGCCTTATAGAAAACATTCATCCAGGGCCTTTATTAAATAAAATCATGCCCAAATAAGTGTTATTGTGATGGGGTTAGTCTGTGAGCGCAGGCCTTATAGAAAACATTCATCCAGGGCCTCTATTAAATAAAATCATGCCCAATAAGGTGTTACTGTGTAGGGTTAGTCTGTGAGCGCAGGCCCTTTGTAAAACATTCATCCAGGCCTTTATTAAATAATATCATGCCCAAATAAGTGTTATTGTGATGGGGTTAGTCTGTGAGCGCAGGCCTTATAGAAAACATTCATCCAGGGCCTTTATTAAATAAAATCATGCCCAAATAAGTGTTATTGTGATGGGGTTAGTCTGTGAGCGCAGGCCTTATAGAAAACATTCATCCAGGGCCTTTATAGAATAAAATCATGCCCAAATAAGTGTTATTGTGATGGGGTTAGTCTGTGAGCGCAGGCCTTATAGAAAACATTCCTCCAGGGCCTTTATTAAATAAAATCATGCCCACATAAGTGTTATTGTGATGGGGTTAGTCTGTGAGCGCAGGCCTTATAGAAAACATTCATCCAGGGCCTTTATTAAATAAAATCATGCCCAAATAAGTGTTTATGTGATGGGGTTAATCTGTGAGCTCAGGCCTTATAGAAATCATTCATCCAGGGCCTTTATTAAATAAAATCATGCCCAAATAAGTGTTATTGTGATGGGGTTAGTCTGTGAGCGCAGGCCTTATAGAAAACATTCATCCAGGGCCTTTTTAAATAAAATCATGCCCAAAAAGTGTTTATGTGATGGGGTTAATCTGTGAGCACAGGGCTTATATAGAAAAATATTCATCCAGGGCCTTTATTAAATAAAATCATGCCCAAATAAGTGTTATTGTGATGGGGTTAGTCTGTGAGCGCAGGCCTTATAGAAAACATTCATCCAGGGCCTTTTTTAAATAAAATCATGCCCAAATAAGTGTTTATGTGATGGGGTTAATCTGTGAGCACAGGCCTTATAGAAATCATTCATCCAGGGCCTTTATTAAATAAAATCATGCCCAAATAAGTGTTTATGTGATGGGGTTAATCTGTGAGCACAGGCCTTATAGAAATCATTCATCCAGGGCCTTTATTAAATAAAATCATGCCCACATAAGTGTTATTGTGATGGGGTTAGTCTGTGAGCGCAGGCCTTATAGAAAACATTCATCCAGGGCCTTTTAAATAAAATCATGCCCAAAAAAGTGTTTATGTGATGGGGTTAATCTGTGAGCACAGGGCTTATATAGAAAACATTCATCCAGGGCCTTTATTAAATAAAATCATGCCCAAATAAGTGTTATTGTGATGGGGTTAGTCTGTGAGCGCAGGCCTTATAGAAAACATTCATCCAGGGCGAGAATGAAATAAAACGATGCCCATTAAAGTGTTACTGCGTTGGGGTAATGTGTGTGAGCCCAGGCCCTTTGGAAAATTGAAATCCAGACACGGGGTTCGTGAATGTGTAAACCGAGAAGTCGCCTTAACCCGGCCTTGATCGGCTGTAACGAGCGCCTGGATGTCTGGACGAGGGTTTGAACGCTTAAAAATCCTCCAGGGTGGAGGGGGTCGAGTGGGAAAGCGCCCGAGAAGTCGCACTTAACCCGCCGAGATCGGGCTGAATTATGCGCCTGGATGTCTGGACTTAGGTTTTGAACGCTTAAAAATACCTCCAGGGTGGAGGGGGTCGAGTGGAAAGCGCCCGAGAAGTCGCACTTAACCCGCCGAGATCGCCTGAAATATGCGCCTGGATGTTTGGACTTAGGTTTTGAAAGCAAAAAAATCCTCCAGGGTGGCGGGGTCGAGTGGGAAAGCGCCCGGAAGTCGACTTAACCCGCCGAGATCGCCTGAAATATGCGCCTGGATGTTTGGACTTAGGTTTTGAAAGCAAAAAAATCCTCCAGGGTGGCGGGTCGAGGGGGAAAGCGCCCGAAGTCGACTTAACCCGCCGAGATCGCCTCTGAAATATGCGCCTGGATGTTTGGACTTAGGTTTTGAAAGCAAAAAAATTTCTCCAGGACGGCGGGGTCGAGTGGGAAAGCGCCCGAGAAGTCGACTTAACCCGCCGAGATCGCCTGAAATATGCGCCTGGATGTTTGGACTTAGGTTTTGAAAGCAAAAAAATCCTCCAGGGTGGCGGGGTCGAGTGGGAAAGCGCCCGAAAGTCGCACTTAACCCGCCGAGATCGCCTGAAATATGCGCCTGGATGTTTGGACTTAGGTTTTGAAAGCAAAAAAATCCTCCAGGGTGGCGGGGTCGAGTGGGAAAGCGCCCGAAGTCGACTTAACCCGCCGAGATCGCCTGAAATATGCGCCTGGATGTTTGGACTTAGGTTTTGAAAGCAAAAAAATTTCTCCAGGACGGCGGGGTCGAGTGGGAAAGCGCCCGAGAAGTCGACTTAACCCGCCGAGATCGCCTGAAATATGCGCCTGGATGTTTGGACTTAGGTTTTGAAAGCAAAAAAATCCTCCAGGGTGGCGGGGTCGAGTGGGAAAGCGCCCGAAAGTCGCACTTAACCCGCCGAGATCGCCTGAAATATGCGCCTGGATGTTTGGACTTAGGTTTTGAAAGCAAAAATTTCTCCAGGACGGCGGGGGGTCGAGTGGGAAAGCGCCCGAGAAGTCGCGACTTAACCCGCCGAGATCGCCTGAAATATGCGCCTGGATGTTTGGACTTAGGTTTTGAAAGCAAAAAAATCCTCCAGGGTGGCGGGGTCGAGTGGGAAAGCGCCCGGGAAGTCGCACTTAACCCGCCGAGATCGCCTGAAATATGCGCCTGGATGTTTGGACTTAGGTTTTGAAAGCAAAAATTTCTCCAGGACGGCGGGGTCGAGTGGGAAAGCGCCCGAGAAGTCGCGACTTAACCCGCCGAGATCGCCTGAAATATGCGCCTGGATGTTTGGACTTAGGTTTTGAAAGCAAAAAAATCTCCAGGGTGGCGGGGTCGAGGGGAAAGCGCCCGAAAGTCGACTTAACCCGCCGAGATCGCCTGAAATATGCGCCTGGATGTTTGGACTTAGGTTTTGAAAGCAAAAAAATCCTCCAGGGTGGCGGGGTCGAGGGGAAAGCGCCCGAGAAGTCGCGATTTAACCCGCCGAGATCGGCTGGATGAAGCGCCTGGATGTCTGGACTTAGGTTTTGAAAGCAAAAAATTTCTCCAGGACGGCGGGGGTCGAGTGGGAAAGCGCCCGAAGGCGACTTAACCCGGACTCGATCGGTCGGATGAAGCGCCTGGATGTTTGGACTTAGGTTTTGAACGAAAAAATTTCTCCAGGACGGCGGGGTCGAGTGGGAAAGCGTCCGAAGGCGCACTTAACCCGGACTCGATCGGTCGGATGAAGCGCCTGGATGTTTGGACTTAGGTTTTGAACGCAAAAATTTCTCCAGGACGGCGGGGTCGAGTGGGAAAGCGCCCGAAGGCGACTTAACCCGGACTCGATCGGTCGGATGAAGCGCCTGGATGTTTGGACTTAGGTTTTGAACGAAAAAAAATTTCCTCCAGGACGGCGGGGGTCGAGTGGGAAAGCGCCCGAAGGCGGCGACTTAACCCGGACTCGATCGGTCGGATGAAGCGCCTGGATGTTTGGACTTAGGTTTTGAACGCAAAAAATTTCTCCAGGACGGCGGGGGTCGAGTGGGAAAGCGCCCGAAGGCGACTTAACCCGGACTCGATCGGTCGGATGAAGCGCCTGGATGTTTGGACTTAGGTTTTGAACGCAAAAATTTCCTCCAGGACGGCGGGGGTCGAGTGGGAAAGCGCCCGAAGGCGACTTAACCCGGACTCGATCGGTCGGATGAAGCGCCTGGATGTTTGGACTTAGGTTTTGAACGAAAAAATTCTCCAGGACGGCGGGGGTCGATTGGGAAAGCGTCCGAAGGCGCGACTTAACCCGACTCGATCGGTCGGATGAAGCGCCTGGATGATTTTCGCTTCAAAATTGCACTAAGTCCAACTTCGGGAAAGGTCCGACTTCCATACCTCCGAGGCTCCGAGTCAGGCCGACCGAGAGGCCTCCTCCCGGGCATGATTCAAATTTTCCCGCGACCCTGGAGGTGGCCGCTACACAGGAGCAACTTTTACATGGGTACACGATTTCGGTGAACGCGTGTTTTTGTGGACTTAGTCTCTGAGCGAAAAAAAAAGTCGAAAAAACGACTAAGTCCATATCGACTTAGGTTTTGAACGCAATCTTTCTGAAGCTCCGGGGCGAGGGAGCTATCGAACGCTTCACCTGAAACACGGACACAGACGCCGAGAGAGAGGACGTTCGACGGCGAGAGCGTCCCCCTCGGCCCGAAACGTGATCGATTGGAGCGCGAAAGCGCGCCCTAGCCTAGGACCCCACCCGGCCAGCCCCGCTGGCCGCTATGGGTCGGGAGTGCCTGGCAGGGGCACGGCGTGCAATGGGTTTACGTTTGGGCTTTGACAGCACGCCGCGCCCGGGCAATTTGGACGTTCGTTACGAGCAGGCCCCCCTCAGCCCGAGGGAAGGCGCCGAACCCTTCGGAGGGAGGCCTAGACGGCCGGTCAGAGCGCAGAGGTCCGTCACCGCGGGCGGAGGGGCAGAACGCGACGCGTCCCGGCGACGCCGCGGCGGGTACCCCCCCGTCCCCGTGAAACACACTTTTCCGAGCGTCGGCCGCGATCCCAGCGGCCACCCACCCCGAAAAACGGCGACCCCCGCCGGGGGAAGGTTCGAGCCGCGCGTCGCCCCTATGAGCGGCCGGTCTTAGCCGAGGGTCCAAGCGGGGTCTGCCCAGGCCCCCTCCTCAGGCGGACTGAGACCCGTGTGTAGGCAAAAACGCGCTCAAGGCCGGTTGGTCCCTACGACCCACAGGGGTTACCTGGTTGATCCTGCCAGTAACATATGCTTGTCTCAAAGATTAAGCCATGCAGGTCTGTGCACACGGCCGGTACAGTGAAACTGCGAATGGCTCATTAAATCAGTTATGGTCCCTTTGATCGCTCCACCCGGTACTTGGATAACTGTGGCAATTCCAGAGCTAATACATGCAAACGAGCGCCGACCGGGCCGACCGCCTCTCCTCGCGGGGGGCGGGAGGCTAGGGACGCGTGCATTTATCAGATCCAAAACCCATCCGGGCCCCCCGGGGGGATCCGTCCTCCCGGACCCGGTACCTTTGGTGACTCTAGATAACTCGGCCGATCGCCGCCTCTTCAAGGCGCGCGCGCACGATTCATTCGAGTGTGTCTGCCCTATCAACTTTCGATGGTACATCAGGCGCCTACCATGGTGACCACGGGTGACGGGGAATCAGGGTTCGATTCCGGAGAGGGAGCCTGAGAAACGGCTACCACATCCAAGGAAGGCAGCAGGCGCGCAAATTACCCATTTCCGACTCGGAGAGGTAGTGACGAAAGAAAAATAACAATACAGGTCTCTTTCGAGGCCCTGTAATTGGAATGAGCGATCTTAAACACACATGGGCGAGGACCCATTGGAGGGCAAGTCTGGTGCCAGCAGCCGCGTAATTCCAGCTCCAATAGCGTATATTAAAGTTGCTGCAGTTAAAAAGCTCGTAGTTGATCTCGGATCTGGCTGGCGGTCCGCCGAGAGGCGAGCCACCGCCTCGCCCCAGGTCCCTGCCTCGAGGCGCCCGGATGCCCTTGGCTGGGTGTCCGGTCCGAGGGGCCCAAAGCGCTTACTTTGAAAAAATTAGAGTGTTCAAAGCAGGTCGAGCGCCGCCGCTGAATACCGCAGCTAGGAATAATGGAATAGGACTCGTTCTATTTTGTGGGTTTCTGGAACCCGGAGCCATGATTAAGAGGGACGGCCGGGGCATTCGTGATTACGCCGCTAGAGGTGAAATTCTTGGACGGGCGCAAGACGGACGAAAGCGAAAGCATTTGCCAAGAATGTTTTCATTAATCAAGAACGAAAGTCGGAGGTTCAAGATCGATCAGATACCGTCAGAGTTCCGACCAGAACGATGCCGACCCGCGATCCGGGCGGCGTTATTCCCATGACCCGCTGGCAGCGCAAGTGGAAACCACGAGTCTTTGGGTTCCGGGGAGTATGGTTGCAAAGCTGAAACTTAAAGGAATTGACGGAAGGGCACCACCAGGAGTGGAGCCTGCGGCTTAATTTGACTCAACACGGAAACCTCACCCGCCCGGACACGGAAAGGATTGACAGATTGATAGCTCTTTCTCGATTCTGTGGGTGGTGGTGCATGGCCGTTTTAGTTGGTGGAGCGATTTGTCTGGTTCATTCCGATAACGAACGACTCGCTTGCTAAATAGTAGTGGCGCGCCACTTGGGTCGGCGCCAAAAACTTCTTAGAGGGACAAGTGGCGCTCAGCCACGCGAGATGGAGCAATAACAGGTCTGTGATGCCCTTAGATGTCCGGGCTGCACGCGCCCATTAATGGGCGGATCAGCGCAGGTCTACCCTGCGCCGAGAGGCGCGGTAACCCGCTGAACCCCGCCGTGATCGGGACTGGGGATTGAAACTATTTCCCATCAACGAGGAATTCCCAGTAAGCGCGGGGTCATAAGCTCGCGCTGATTAAGTCCCTGCCCTTTGTACACACCGCCCGCCGCTACTACCGATTGGATGGTTTAGTGAGGTCTCGGACCGCCCCGCCGGGCCCTCGCTGGGCTTCTGGGCGGAGCGCCGGGAAGACGATCAAACTTGACTATCTAGAGGAAGTAAAAGTCGTAATAAGGTTTCCGTGAGGTGAACCTGCGGAAGGATCATTATCGCCCGCCCGATCCAAAGCGAACCGCCCCGGCGGGAGGCCTAGCCCACCTCCCCGCCTCAAGCCCGGTGCGCGGCAGAGGCCGGGCGGCCCGGGCGCGCCTCTCCCGAGCACCGAAGCGGAAGCGCAGAGCGCGAAGAAAAAAAAAAAAAAAAGAACTTGACTGTCGCTGCAGACTGGCGGCCCCGCTTCCAGCGGCGGGGGCTGAGCCGGGCCCTGGCGGGTACCCGCACGGCCTCCGGGACCGTGGTTCAAAGTCTCCTCCCGCGGCGGAGGGGCGCCTGTCCGGGTAAAAACCTCTATCCTATTTTACTCTATGATCCAGCGGCCGTGGGTTCCGAGAGGTCTGCCGCCAAAAACCCAAGACGGCAAAAGAACCGCACAAAAACCTAAGACGGCGCGAGAGAGAGAGATCCGCGAGAAGGGAACGCTGCTCCCTGGGAGGCTTGACGACCCCCGCTGGAGGCTTGAGCAACCTACCGCGAGCGCCATGACTGTCGCTGACTCGGGCGGGCCCCCTGCTTTCCAGCGGCGGGGGCCGAGCCGGGCCCTGGCGGGTACCCGCACGGCCTCCGGGACCGTGGTTCAAAGTCTCTCCCGCGAAGGAGGGGCGCCTGTCCGGGGTAAAAAAACCTCTATCCTATTTTACTCTATGATCCAGCGGCCGTGGCCCGAGAGGTCTGCCGCCAAAACCCAAAACGGCAAAAAGAACCGCACAAAACCTAAGGCGGAGAGAGAGAGAGAGAGAGAGAGAGAGATCTGAGAGAACTTGACTGTCGCTGCACTCGGGCGGGCCCCCTGCTTTCCAGCGCGGGGGCCGAGCCGGGCCCTGGCGGGTACCCGCACGGCCTCCGGGACCGTGGTTCAAAGTCTCTCCCGCGAAGGAGGAGCGCCTGTCCGGGTAAAAAAACCTCTATCCTATTTTACTTATGATCCAGCGGCCGTGGGTTCGAGAGGTCTGCCGCGAAAAACCCAAAACGGCAAAAAGAACCGCACAAAAACCTAAGGCGGAGAGAGAGAGAGAGAGAGATCCGAGAGAACTTGACTGTCGCTGCACACTCGGGCGGGCCCCCTGCTTTCCAGCGGCGGGGCCGAGCCGGGGCCCTGGCGGGTACCCGCACGGCCTCCGGGACCGTGGGTTCAAAGTCTCTCCCGCTGGCGAGGGGCGCCTGTCCGGGTAAAAACTCTCATCCTATTTTACTTATGTTCCAGCGGCCGTGGCCCGAGAGGTCTGCCGCCAAAACATCCAAGACGGCAAAAGAACCGCACAAAAACCTAAGACGGCGCGAGAGAGGGATCCGCGAGAAGGGAACGCCGCTCTCTGGGAGGCTTGACGCACCCCGCGCGGAGGCTTGAGCAACCTACCGCGAGCGCCCCACCCCCTTGGCACGGGGTGGGGGCCGAGGCCGCGAGCCTCTGAAAGACTTTGCTTTGCCAACCCCCGGCGGGTAC
>NW_025047683.1:2861444-2881444 GCF_018831695.1 Puntigrus tetrazona | reverse complement strand
GGACGGGGAGCCGGCGAGCCCCTCTCCGAAGAAAAACCCTCCAAAACCTAAGTCGATGGGGGGTACCAGTGGCGGAGAGGAACCGAGGGAACGGCGGAGAGGGCCGCCCCGAGAGAGGGCTGACTCGGTCGGACGGGGGAGCCGGCGAGCTCCCCTCTCCGGAAGAAAAAAAAACCCCTCCAAAACCTAAGTCGATGGGGGGTACCAGTGGCGGAGAGGAACCGAGGGAACGGCGGAGAGGGCCGCCCCGAGAGAGGGCTGACTCGGTCGGACGGGGGAGCCGGCGAGCTCCCCTCTGAAGAAAAACCTCCAAAACCTAAGTCGATGGGGGGGTACCAGTGGCGGAGAGGAACCGAGGGAACGGCGGAGAGGGCCGCCCGAGAGAGGGCTGACTGGTCGGACGGGGAGCCGGCGGGCCTCTCCGAAGAAGAAAAAAACCTCCAAAACCTAAGTCGATGGGGGGTACCAGTGGCACGGTTCTTTTGAGAGCGCGGTTGTGCTGAGATAGTGACCCCGGCTTAATAGTGGGAGTACCGGGCACGAACGGAGAACAGGTGTGGGTCCCCCGGAGGTCCCTACGGGAGGCTTTTCGGAGGTGATGCCCGAGAGGGCGCAGGTGTGCCGGCGGGGATCGGTCGTGAGCAGGGCCTGGATGTCTGTAAGGCTGGAGATGAGCTCGGGGGGGTTCGTGAAGGTGCGCTGTCTCGAGAAGTGGCGCTTTAACCCGCCTTGATGGGCTGTGAGATGCGCCTGGATGTTTGGACTTAGGTTTTGAACGCTTAAAAAATACCTCCGGGTGGCGGGGTCGAGTGGGAAGCGCCCGTGAAGTGGGGCTTAACGCGGCCGAGATCGGCTGTGAGATGCGCCTGGATGTTTGGACTTAGGTTTTGAACGCTTAAAAATACCCGGGTGGCGGGGGTCGAGTGGGAAAGCGCCCGTGAAGTGGGGCTTAACGCGGCCGAGATCGCCTGAGATGCGCCTGGATGTTTGGACTTAGGTTTTGAACGCTTAAAAATACCTCCGGGTGGCGGTGGTCGAGTGGGAAAGCGCCCGTGAAGTGGGGCTTAACGCGCCGAGATCGCTGTGAGATGCGCCTGGATGTCTGGACTTAGGTTTTGAACGCTTAAAAATACCCGTGGCGGGGTCGAGTGGGAAAGCGCCGTGAAGTGGGGCTTAACGCGCCGAGATCGGCTGTGAGATGCGCCTGGATGTCTGGACTTAGGTTTTGAACACTTAAAAATACCTCCGGGTGGCGGGGTCGAGTGGGAAAGCGCCCGTGAAGTGGGGCTTAACGCGCCGAGATCGGCTGTGAGATGCGCCTGGATGTCTGGACTTAGGTTTTGAACACTTAAAAATACCTCCGGGTGGCCGGGTCGAGGGGAAAGCGCCCGAGAAGTCGACTTAACCCGCCGAGATCGGCTGAAATATGCGCCTGGATGTTTGGACTTAGGTTTTGAACGAAAAAATTTCTCCAGGGAGGCCGGGTCGAGTGGGAAAGCGCCCGAGAAGTCGCACTTAACCCGGACGAGATCGGGCTGAAATATGCGCCTGGATGATTTTCGCTTCAAAATTGCACTAAGTCCAACTTCGGGAAAGGTCCGACTTCCATACCCTCCGAGGCTCCGAGTCAGGCCGACCGAGAGGCCTCTTCCCGGCACGATTCAAATTTCACCGCGACCCCGGAGGTGGCCGCTTACCCAGGAGCAACTTTTACATCAACTTTAATTTTTTTTTTTTTTTTTTTTTTTTTTTTTTTCTAAAAACTCTGAAATTCGTGCCCTGCGCGCGCTGCTTTAACGGGCGAGTCTGTGAGCGCAGGCCTTTGTAGAAAACATTCATCCAGGGCCTTTAATAAATAAAATCATACCCAAATCTGTGTTATTGTGACGGGTTAGTCTGTGAGCGCAGGCCTTATGGAAAACATTCATCGAGGGCCTTTATTAAATAAAATCATGCCCAATAAAGAGTTAATGGGTCGGGTTAGTCTGTGAGCGCAGGCCTTATAGAAAACATTTTTCCAGGGCCTTTATTAAATAAAATCACGCCCAATAAAGAGTTACTGTGTCGGGTTAGTCTGTGAGGGCAGGCCTTAAAGAAAACTGTCATCCAGGGCCTTTATTAAATAAAATCATGCCCATAAGAGTGTTATTGTAACGGGGTTAGTCTGTGAGCGCAGGCCTTAAAGAAAACATTTATCCAGGGCCTTTATTAAATAAAATCATGCCCAATAAAGCGCTACTGTGTCGGGTTAGTCTGTGAGCGCAGGCCTTATAGAAAACATTTTTTCCAGGGCCTTTATTAAATAAAATCATGCCCAATAAAGCGCACTGTGTCGGGTTAGTCTGTGAGCGCAGGCCTTATAGAAAACATTTTTCCAGGGCCTTTATTAAGAAAATCATGCCCAACAAAGAGTTACTGTGTCGGGTTAGTCTGTGAGCGCAGGCCTTAAAGAAAACTGTCATCCAGGGCCTTTATTAAATAAAATCATGCCCATAAGAGTGTTATTGTAACGGGGTTAGTCAGTGAGCGCAGTGCTTATAGAAAACATTTTTCCAGGGCCTTTATTAAATAAAATCACGCCCAATAAAGCGCTATTGTGTCGGGTTAGTCTGTGAGCGCAGGCCTTATAGAAAACATTTTTCCAGGGCCTTTATTAAATAAAATCACGCCCAATAAAGAGTTACTGTGTCGGGTTAGTCTGTGAGGGTAGGCCTTAAAGAAAACTGTCATCCAGGGCCTTAATTAAATAAAATCATGCCCATAAGAGTGTTATTGTAACGGGGGTTAGTCAGTGAGCGCAGGCCTTATAGAAAACATTCATCGAGGGCCTTTATTAAATAAAATCATGCCCACAAAGAGTTACTGTGTCGGGTCAGTCTGTGAGCGCAGGCCTTATAGAAAACATTTTTCCAGGGCCTTTATTAAATAAAATCACGCCCAATAAAGAGTTACTGTGTCGGGTTAGTCTGTGAGCGCAGGCCTTATAGAAAAACATTCATCGAGGGCCTTTATTAAATAAAATCACGCCCAATAAAGCGCACTGTGTCGGGTTAGTCTGTGAGGGCAGGCCTTATAGAAAAACATTCATCGAGGGCCTTTATTAAATAAAATCATGCCCAATAAAGAGTTACTGTGTCGGGTTAGTCTGTGAGGGCAGGCCTTATACAAAACATTCATCGAGGGCCTTTATTAAATAAAATCATGCCCAATGAAGAGTTACTGTGTCGGGTTAGTCTGTGAGCGCAGGCCTTATAGAAAACATTCATCCAGGGCCTTTATTAAATACAATCATGCCCAATAAAGCGCTTAATGTGTCGGGTTAGTCTGTGAGCGCAGGCCTTAAAGAAAACTGTCATCCAGGGCCTTTATTAAATAAAATCATGCCCATAAGAGCGTTATTGTAACGGGGTTAGTCAGTGAGCGCAGGGCTTATAGAAACCATTTTTTCCAGGGCCTTTTTAAATACAATCATGCCCAAATATGTGTTATTGTGATGGGGTTAGTCTGTGAGCGCAGGCCTTAAAGAAAACTGTCATCCAGGGCCTTTATTAAATACAATCATGCCCATAAGAGTGTTATTGTAACGGGGTTAGTCTGTGAGCGCAGGCCTTAAAGAAAACATTTATCCAGGGCCTTTATTAAATAAAATCATGCCCAATAAAGCGCATTGTGTCGGGTTAGTCTGTGAGCGCAGGCCTTATAGAAAACATTTTTCCAGGGCCTTTATTAAATAAAATCATGCCCAAATATGTGTTATTGTGATGGGGTTAGTCTGTGAGCGCAGGCCTTAAAGAAAACTGTCATCCAGGGCCTTTATTAAATACAATCATGCCCATAAGAGTGTTATTGTAACGGGGTTAGTCTGTGAGCGCAGGCCTTAAAGAAAACATTTATCCAGGGCCTTTATTAAATAAAATCATGCCCACAAAGCGCACTGTGTCGGGTTAGTCTGTGAGCGCAGGCCTTATAGAAAACATTTTTCCAGGGCCTTTATTAAATAAAATCATGCCCAAATATGTGTTATTGTGATGGGGTTAGTCTGTGAGCGCAGGCCTTAAAGAAAACTGTCATCCAGGGCCTTTATTAAATACAATCATGCCCAATAAAGCGCACTGTGTCGGGTTAGTCTGTGAGCGCAGGCCTTATAGAAAACATTCAATCAGGGCCTTTATTAAATAAAATCATGCCCAAATAAGTGCTATTGTGATGGGGTTAGTCTGTGACCCCAGGCCCTGTGTAAAACTGTCACCCAGGGCCTTTATAGAGTAAAATCATGCCCAATAAGGTTAGGTTAGGTTAGGTTAGGTTAGGTTAGGTTAGGTTAGGCTAGGTTAGGTTAGGTTAGGTTAGGTTAGGTTAGGTTAGGCTAGGCTAGGCTAGGCTAGGTTAGGTTAGGTTAGGTTAGGTTAGGTTAGGTTAGGCTAGGCTAGGGCTAGGTTAGGTTAGGTTAGGTTAGGTTAGGTTAGGCTAGGTTAGGTTAGGTTAGGTTAGGTTAGGTTAGGATTAGGTTAGGCTAGGTTAGGTTAGGTTAGGTTAGGTTAGTCTGTGAGCGCGGGCCTTATAGAAAACATTCATCCAGGGCCTTTATTAAATAAAATCATGCCCACTTAAGTGTTATTGTGATGGGGTTAGTCTGTGAGCGCAGGCCTTATAGAAAACATTCATCCAGGGCCTTTATTAAATAAAATCATGCCCAAATAAGTGTTATTGTGATGGGGTTAGTCTGTGAGCGCAGGTTTTATAGAAAACATTCATCCAGGGCCTTTATAGAATAAAATCATGCCCAAATAAATGTTATTGTGATGGGGTTAGTCTTTGAGCGCAGGCCTTATAGAAAACATTCATCCAGGGCCTTTATTAAATAAAATCATGCCCAAATAAGTGTTATTGTGATGGGGTTAGTCTGTGAGCGCAGGCCTTATAGAAAACATTCATCCAGGGCCTCTATTAAATAAAATCATGCCCAATAAGGTGTTACTGTGTAGGGTTAGTCTGTGAGCGCAGGCCCTTTGTAAACATTCATCCAGGGCCTTTATTAAATAATATCATGCCCAAATAAGTGTTATTGTGATGGGGTTAGTCTGTGAGCGCAGGCCTTATAGAAAAATTCATCCAGGGCCTTTATAGAATAAAATCATGCCCAAATAAATGTTATTGTGATGGGGTTAGTCTTTGAGCGCAGGCCTTATAGAAAACATTCATCCAGGGCCTTTAATAAATAAAATCATGCCCACATAAGTGTTATTGTGATGGGGTTAGTCTGTGAGCGCGAGCCTTATAGAAAACATTCATCCAGGGCCTTTATTAAATAAAATCATGCCCAATAAGGTGTTACTGTGTAGGGTTAGTCTGTGAGCGCAGGCCCTTTGTAAAACATTCATCCAGGGCCTTTATTAAATAATATCATGCCCAAATAAGTGTTATTGTGATGGGGTTAGTCTGTGAGCGCAGGCCTTATAGAAAACATTCATCCAGGGCCTTTTTTAAATAAAATCATGCCCAAATAAGTGTTATTGTGATGGGGTTAGTCTGTGAGCGCGAGCCTTATAGAAATCATTCATCCAGGGCCTTTATAGAATAAAATCATGCCCAATAAGGTGTTACTGTGTAGGGCTAGTCTGTGAGCGCAGGCCCTTTGTAAAACATTCATCCAGGGCCTTTATTAAATAATATCATGCCCAAATAAGTGTTATTGTGATGGGGTTAGTCTGTGAGCGCAGGCCTTATAGAAAACATTCATCCAGGGCCTTTATTAAATAAAATCATGCCCAAATAAGTGTTATTGTGATGGGGTTAGTCTGTGAGCGCAGGCCTTATAGAAAACATTCATCCAGGGCCTTTATAGAATAAAATCATGCCCAAATAAGTGTTATTGTGATGGGGTTAGTCTGTGAGCGCAGGCCTTATAGAAAACATTCCTCCAGGGCCTTTATTAAATAAAATCATGCCCACATAAGTGTTATTGTGATGGGGTTAGTCTGTGAGCGCAGGCCTTATAGAAAACATTCATCCAGGGCCTTTTTAAATAAAATCATGCCCAAAAAGTGTTTATGTGATGGGGTTAATCTGTGAGCACAGGCCTTATAGAAATCATTCATCCAGGGCCTTTATTAAATAAAATCATGCCCAAATAAGTGTTTATGTGATGGGGTTAATCTGTGAGCACAGGCCTTATAGAAATCATTCATCCAGGGCCTTTATTAAATAAAATCATGCCCAAATAAGTGTTTATGTGATGGGGTTAATCTGTGAGCACAGGCCTTATAGAAATCATTCATCCAGGGCCTTTATTAAATAAAATCATGCCCAAATAAGTGTTATTGTGATGGGGTTAGTCTGTGAGCGCAGGGCTTATATAGAAAACATTCATCCAGGGCCTTTATAGAATAAAATCATGCCCACATAAGTGTTATTGTGATGGGGTTAGTCTGTGAGCGCAGGCCTTATAGAAAACATTCATCCAGGGCCTTTATAGAATAAAATCATGCCCAAATAAGTGTTATTGTGATGGGGTTAGTCTGTGAGCGCAGGCCTTATAGAAAACATTCATCCAGGGCCTTTATAGAATAAAATCATGCCCAATAAGGTGTTACTGTGTAGGGTTAGTCTGTGAGCGCAGGCCCTTTGTAAAACATTCATCCAGGGCGAGAATGAAATAAAACGATGCCCATTAAAGTGTTACTGCGTTGGGGTTAATGTGTGAGCCCAGGCCCTTTGAAAATTGAAATCCAGACACGGGGTTCGTAAATGTGTGTCCCGAGAAGTCGCACGTAATCCGGACTTGATCGGCTGTAACGAGCGCCTGGATGTGTGGACTTAGGTTTTGAACGCTTAAAAATTTCTCCAGGGAGGCCGGGTCGAGTGGAAAGCGCCCGAGAAGTCGCGACATAACCCGCCGAGATCGGGCTGAAATATGCGCCTGGATGTCTGGACTTAGGTTTTGAAAGCAAAAAATTTCTCCAGGGTGGCGGGGTCGAGTGGGAAAGCGTCCGAGAAGTCGCACTTAACCCGGACGAGATCGGGCTGAAATATGCGCCTGGATGATTTTCGCTTCAAAATTGCACTAAGTCCAACTTCGGGAAAGGTCCGACTTCCATACCCTCCGAGGCTCCGAGTCAGGCCGACCGAGAGGCCTCTTCCCGGGCACGATTCAAATTTCACCGCGACCCCGGAGGTGGCCGCTTACCCAGGAGCAACTTTACATCAACTTTAATTTTTTTTTTTTTTTTTTTTTTTTTTTTTTTTTTTTTTTCTAAAAACTCTGAAATTCGTGCCCTGCGCGCCCGCTGCTTTAACGGGCGAGTCTGTGAGCGCAGGCCTTTGTAGAAAACATTCATCCAGGGCCTTTAATAAATAAAATCATACCCAAATCTGTGTTATTGTGACGGGTTAGTCTGTGAGCGCAGGCCTTATGGAAAACATTCATCGAGGGCCTTTATTAAATAAAATCATGCCCAATAAAGAGTTAATGGGTCGGGTTAGTCTGTGAGCGCAGGCCTTATAGAAAAACATTTTTCCAGGGCCTTTATTAAATAAAATCACGCCCAATAAAGAGTTACTGTGTCGGGTTAGTCTGTGAGGGCAGGCCTTAAAGAAAACTGTCATCCAGGGCCTTTATTAAATAAAATCATGCCCATAAGAGCGTTATTGTAACGGGGGTTAGTCAGTGAGCGCAGGGCTTATAGAAACCATTTTTTCCAGGGCCTTTTTTAAATACAATCATGCCCAATAAAGCGCTATTGTGTCGGGTTAGTCTGTGAGCGCAGGCCTTATAGAAAACATTTTTCCAGGGCCTTTATTAAGTAAAATCATGCCCAACAAAGAGTTACTGTGTCGGGTTAGTCTGTGAGCGCAGGCCTTATAGAAAACATTTTTTCCAGGGCCTTTATTAAATAAAATCATGCCCAAATATGTGTTATTGTGATGGGGTTAGTCTGTGAGCGCAGGCCTTAAAGAAAACTGTCATCCAGGGCCTTTATTAAATACAATCATGCCCATAAGAGTGTTATTGTAACGGGGTTAGTCTGTGAGCGCAGGCCTTAAAGAAAACATTTATCCAGGGCCTTTATTAAATAAAATCATGCCCAATAAAGCGCTACTGTGTCGGGTTAGTCTGTGAGCGCAGGCCTTATAGAAAACATTTTTCCAGGGCCTTTATTAAATAAAATCATGCCCAAATATGTGTTATTGTGATGGGGTTAGTCTGTGAGCGCAGGCCTTAAAGAAAACTGTCATCCAGGGCCTTTATTAAATACAATCATGCCCATAAGAGTGTTATTGTAACGGGGTTAGTCTGTGAGCGCAGGCCTTAAAGAAAACATTTATCCAGGGCCTTTATTAAATAAAATCATGCCCAAAAAGCGCTACTGTGTCGGGTTAGTCTGTGAGCGCAGGCCTTATAGAAAACATTTTTCCAGGGCCTTTATTAAATAAAATCATGCCCAAATATGTGTTATTGTGATGGGGTTAGTCTGTGAGCGCAGGCCTTAAAGAAAACTGTCATCCAGGGCCTTTATTAAATACAATCATGCCCACAAAGCGCTACTGTGTCGGGTTAGTCTGTGAGCGCAGGCCTTATAGAAAACATTCAATCAGGCCTTTATTAAATAAAATCATGCCCAAATAAGTGCTATTGTGATGGGGTTAGTCTGTGACCCCAGGCCCTGTGTAAAACTGTCACCCAGGGCCTTTATAGAGTAAAATCATGCCCAATAAGGTTAGGTTAGGTTAGGTTAGGTTAGGTTAGGTTAGGTTAGGCTAGGTTAGGTTAGGTTAGGTTAGGTTAGGTTAGGTTAGGTTAGGCTAGGCTAGGGCTAGGTTAGGTTAGGTTAGGTTAGGTTAGGTTAGGTTAGGTTAGGCTAGGCTAGGCTAGGTTAGGTTAGGTTAGGTTAGGTTAGGTTAGGCTAGGTTAGGTTAGGTTAGGTTAGGTTAGGTTAGGATTAGGTTAGGTTAGGTTAGGTTAGGTTAGGTTAGGTTAGGTTAGTCTGTGAGCGCGGGCCTTATAGAAAACATTCATCCAGGGCCTTTATTAAATAAAATCATGCCCAATTAAGTGTTATTGTGATGGGGTTAGTCTGTGAGCGCAGGCCTTATAGAAAACATTCATCCAGGGCCTTTATTAAATAAAATCATGCCCAAATAAGTGTTATTGTGATGGGGTTAGTCTGTGAGCGCAGGCCTTATAGAAAACATTCATCCAGGGCCTTTATAGAATAAAATCATGCCCAAATAAATGTTATTGTGATGGGGTTAGTCTTTGAGCGCAGGCCTTATAGAAAACATATCTCATCCAGGGCCTTTATTAAATAAAATCATGCCCAAATAAGTGTTATTGTGATGGGGTTAGTCTGTGAGCGCAGGCCTTATAGAAAACATTCATCCAGGGCCTCTATTAAATAAAATCATGCCCAATAAGGTGTTACTGTGTAGGGTTAGTCTGTGAGCGCAGGCCCTTTGTAAAACATTCATCCAGGGCCTTTATTAAATAAAATCATGCCCAAATAAGTGTTATTGTGATGGGGTTAGTCTGTGAGCGCAGGCCTTATAGAAAAATTCATCCAGGGCCTTTATAGAATAAAATCATGCCCAAATAAATGTTATTGTGATGGGGTTAGTCTTTGAGCGCAGGCCTTATAGAAAACATTCATCCAGGGCCTTTAATAAATAAAATCATGCCCACATAAGTGTTATTGTGATGGGGTTAGTCTGTGAGCGCGAGCCTTATAGAAAACATTCATCCAGGGCCTTTATTAAATAAAATCATGCCCAATAAGGTGTTACTGTGTAGGGTTAGTCTGTGAGCGCAGGCCCTTTGTAAAACATTCATCCAGGGCCTTTATTAAATAATATCATGCCCAAATAAGTGTTATTGTGATGGGGTTAGTCTGTGAGCGCAGGCCTTATAGAAAACATTCATCCAGGGCCTTTTTAAATAAAATCATGCCCAAATAAGTGTTATTGTGATGGGGTTAGTCTGTGAGCGCGAGCCTTATAGAAATCATTCATCCAGGGCCTTTATAGAATAAAATCATGCCCAATAAGGTGTTACTGTGTAGGGCTAGTCTGTGAGCGCAGGCCCTTTGTAAAACATTCATCCAGGGCCTTTATTAAATAATATCATGCCCAAATAAGTGTTATTGTGATGGGGTTAGTCTGTGAGCGCAGGCCTTATAGAAAACATTCATCCAGGGCCTTTATTAAATAAAATCATGCCCAAATAAGTGTTATTGTGATGGGGTTAGTCTGTGAGCGCAGGCCTTATAGAAAACATTCATCCAGGGCCTTTATAGAATAAAATCATGCCCAAATAAGTGTTATTGTGATGGGGTTAGTCTGTGAGCGCAGGCCTTATAGAAAACATTCCTCCAGGGCCTTTATTAAATAAAATCATGCCCACATAAGTGTTATTGTGATGGGGTTAGTCTGTGAGCGCAGGCCTTATAGAAAACATTCATCCAGGGCCTTTTTTAAATAAAATCATGCCCAAAAAAGTGTTTATGTGATGGGGTTAATCTGTGAGCACAGGCCTTATAGAAATCATTCATCCAGGGCCTTTATTAAATAAAATCATGCCCAAATAAGTGTTTATGTGATGGGGTTAATCTGTGAGCACAGGCCTTATAGAAATCATTCATCCAGGGCCTTTATTAAATAAAATCATGCCCAAATAAGTGTTTATGTGATGGGGTTAATCTGTGAGCACAGGCCTTATAGAAATCATTCATCCAGGGCCTTTATTAAATAAAATCATGCCCAAATAAGTGTTATTGTGATGGGGTTAGTCTGTGAGCGCAGGGCTTATATAGAAAACATTCATCCAGGGCCTTTATAGAATAAAATCATGCCCACATAAGTGTTATTGTGATGGGGTTAGTCTGTGAGCGCAGGCCTTATAGAAAACATTCATCCAGGGCCTTTATAGAATAAAATCATGCCCAAATAAGTGTTATTGTGATGGGGTTAGTCTGTGAGCGCAGGCCTTATAGAAAACATTCATCCAGGGCCTTTATAGAATAAAATCATGCCCAATAAGGTGTTACTGTGTAGGGTTAGTCTGTGAGCGCAGGCCCTTTGTAAAACATTCATCCAGGGCGAGAATTAAATAAAACGATGCCCATTAAAGTGTTACTGCGTTGGGGTAATGTGTGAGCCCAGGCCCTTTGGAAAATTGAAATCCAGACACGGGGTTCGTGAATGTGTGTGTCCGAGAAGTCGCACGTAACCCGGACTTGATCGGCTGTAACGAGCGCCTGGATGTGTGGACTTAGGTTTTGAACGCTTAAAAATTTCTCCAGGGAGGCCGGGTCGAGTGGGAAAGCGCCCGAGAAGTCGCGACATAACCCGCCGAGATCGGCTGAAATATGCGCCTGGATGTCTGGACTTAGGTTTTGAAAGCAAAAATTTCTCCAGGGTGGCGGGGTCGAGGGGAAAGCGCCCCGAGAAGTCGCACTTAACCCGGACGAGATCGGCTGAAATATGCGCCTGATGATTTTCGCTTCAAAAATTGCACTAAGTCCAACTTCGGGAAAGGTCCGACTTCCATACCTCCGAGGCTCCGAGTCAGGCCGACCGAGAGGCCTCTTCCCGGGCACGATTCAAATTTCACCGCGACCCCGGAGGTGGCCGCTTACCCAGGAGCAACTTTTACATCAACTTTTTTTTTTTTTTTTTTTTTTTTTTTTTTTTTTTCTCTAAAAACTCTGAAATTGTGCCCCCGCGCTGCCGCTGCTTTAACGGGCGAGTCTGTGAGCGCAGGCCTTTGTAGAAAACATTCATCCAGGGCCTTTAATAAATAAAATCATACCCAAATCTGTGTTATTGTGACGGGTTAGTCTGTGAGCGCAGGCCTTATGGAAAACATTCATCGAGGGCCTTTATTAACAAAAATCATGCCCACAAAGAGTTAATGGGTCGGGTTAGTCTGTGAGCGCAGGCCTTATAGAAAACATTTTTCCAGGGCCTTTATTAAATAAAATCACGCCCAATAAAGAGTTACTGTGTCGGGTTAGTCTGTGAGGGCAGGCCTTAAAGAAAACTGTCATCCAGGGCCTTTATTAAATAAAATCATGCCCATAAGAGCGTTATTGTAACGGGGTTAGTCAGTGAGCGCAGGGCTTATAGAAACCATTTTTTCCAGGGCCTTTTTAAATACAATCATGCCCAATAAAGCGCTACTGTGTCGGGTTAGTCTGTGAGCGCAGGCCTTATAGAAAACATTTTTCCAGGGCCTTTATTATGAAAATCATGCCCAACAAAGAGTTACTGTGTCGGGTTAGTCTGTGAGCGCAGGCCTTATAGAAAACATTTTTTCCAGGGCCTTTATTAAATAAAATCATGCCCAAATATGTGTTATTGTGATGGGGTTAGTCTGTGAGCGCAGGCCTTAAAGAAAACTGTCATCCAGGGCCTTTATTAAATACAATCATGCCCATAAGAGTGTTATTGTAACGGGGTTAGTCTGTGAGCGCAGGCCTTAAAGAAAACATTTATCCAGGGCCTTTATTAAATAAAATCATGCCCAATAAAGCGCACTGTGTCGGGTTAGTCTGTGAGCGCAGGCCTTATAGAAAACATTTTTCCAGGGCCTTTATTAAATAAAATCATGCCCAAATATGTGTTATTGTGATGGGGTTAGTCTGTGAGCGCAGGCCTTAAAGAAAACTGTCATCCAGGGCCTTTATTAAATACAATCATGCCCATAAGAGTGTTATTGTAACGGGGTTAGTCTGTGAGCGCAGGCCTTAAAGAAAACATTTATCCAGGGCCTTTATTAAATAAAATCATGCCCAAATAAGTGCTATTGTGATGGGGTTAGTCTGTGACCCCAGGCCCTGTGTAAAACTGTCACCCAGGGCCTTTATAGAGCAAAAATCATGCCCAATAAGGTTAGGTTAGGTTAGGTTAGGTTAGGTTAGGTTAGGTTAGGGCTTAGGTTAGGTTAGGTTAGGTTAGGTTAGGTTAGGTTAGGTTAGGTTAGGTTAGGTTAGGCTAGGCTAGGGCTAGGTTAGGTTAGGTTAGGTTAGGTTAGGTTAGGTTAGGTTAGGCTAGGCTAGGGCTAGGTTAGGTTAGGTTAGGTTAGGTTAGGTTAGGCTAGGTTAGGTTAGGTTAGGTTAGGTTAGGATTAGGTTAGGCTAGGTTAGGTTAGGTTAGGTTAGGTTAGTCTGTGAGCGCTGGCCTTATAGAAAACATTCATCCAGGGCCTTTATTAAATAAAATCATGCCCAATTAAGTGTTATTGTGATGGGGTTAGTCTGTGAGCGCAGGTTTTATAGAAAACATTCATCCAGGGCCTTTATAGAATAAAATCATGCCCAAATAAATGTTATTGTGATGGGGTTAGTCTTTGAGCGCAGGCCTTATAGAAAACATTCATCCAGGGCCTTTATTAAATAAAATCATGCCCAAATAAGTGTTATTGTGATGGGGTTAGTCTGTGAGCGCAGGCCTTATAGAAAACATTCATCCAGGGCCTCTATTAAATAAAATCATGCCCAATAAGGTGTTACTGTGTAGGGTTAGTCTGTGAGCGCAGGCCCTTTGTAAAACATTCATCCAGGGCCTTTATTAAATAATATCATGCCCAAATAAGTGTTATTGTGATGGGGTTAGTCTGTGAGCGCAGGCCTTATAGAAAAACATTCATCCAGGGCCTTTATTAAATAAAATCATGCCCAAATAAGTGTTATTGTGATGGGGTTAGTCTGTGAGCGCAGGCCTTATAGAAAACATTCATCCAGGGCCTTTATAGAATAAAATCATGCCCAAATAAGTGTTATTGTGATGGGGTTAGTCTGTGAGCGCAGGCCTTATAGAAAACATTCCTCCAGGGCCTTTATTAAATAAAATCATGCCCACATAAGTGTTATTGTGATGGGGTTAGTCTGTGAGCGCAGGCCTTATAGAAAACATTCATCCAGGGCCTTTATTAAATAAAATCATGCCCAAATAAGTGTTTATGTGATGGGGTTAATCTGTGAGCTCAGGCCTTATAGAAATCATTCATCCAGGGCCTTTATTAAATAAAATCATGCCCAAATAAGTGTTATTGTGATGGGGTTAGTCTGTGAGCGCAGGCCTTATAGAAAACATTCATCCAGGGCCTTTTTAAATAAAATCATGCCCAAAAAAGTGTTTATGTGATGGGGTTAATCTGTGAGCACAGGGCTTATATAGAAAATATTCATCCAGGGCCTTTATTAAATAAAATCATGCCCAAATAAGTGTTATTGTGATGGGGTTAGTCTGTGAGCGCAGGCCTTATAGAAAACATTCATCCAGGGCCTTTTTAAATAAAATCATGCCCATAAGAGTGTTATTGTAACGGGGTTAGTCTGTGAGCGCAGGCCTTAAAGAAAACATTTATCCAGGGCCTTTATTAAATAAAATCATGCCCAATAAAGCGCTACTGTGTCGGGTTAGTCTGTGAGCGCAGGCCTTATAGAAAACATTTTTTCCAGGGCCTTTATTAAATAAAATCATGCCCAATAAAGCGCATTGTGTCGGGTTAGTCTGTGAGCGCAGGCCTTATAGAAAACATTTTTCCAGGGCCTTTATTAAGAAAATCATGCCCAACAAAGAGTTACTGTGTCGGGTTAGTCTGTGAGCGCAGGCCTTAAAGAAAACTGTCATCCAGGGCCTTTATTAAATAAAATCATGCCCATAAGAGTGTTATTGTAACGGGGTTAGTCAGTGAGCGCAGTGCTTATAGAAAACATTTTTCCAGGGCCTTTATTAAATAAAATCACGCCCAATAAAGCGCTACTGTGTCGGGTTAGTCTGTGAGCGCAGGCCTTATAGAAAACATTTTTCCAGGGCCTTTATTAAATAAAATCACGCCCAATAAAGAGTTACTGTGTCGGGTTAGTCTGTGAGGGTAGGCCTTAAAGAAAACTGTCATCCAGGGCCTTAATTAAATAAAATCATGCCCATAAGAGTGTTATTGTAACGGGGTTAGCCAGTGAGCGCAGGCCTTATAGAAAACATTCATCGAGGGCCTTTATTAAATAAAATCATGCCCAATAAAGAGTTACTGTGTCGGGTCAGTCTGTGAGCGCAGGCCTTATAGAAAACATTTTTCCAGGGCCTTTATTAAATAAAATCACGCCCAATAAAGAGTTACTGTGTCGGGTTAGTCTGTGAGCGCAGGCCTTATAGAAAAACATTCATCGAGGGCCTTTATTAAATAAAATCACGCCCAATAAAGCGCATTGTGTCGGGTTAGTCTGTGAGGGCAGGCCTTATAGAAAAACATTCATCGAGGGCCTTTATTAAATAAAATCATGCCCAATAAAGAGTTACTGTGTCGGGTTAGTCTGTGAGGGCAGGCCTTATACAAAACATTCATCGAGGGCCTTTATTAAATAAAATCATGCCCAATGAAGAGTTACTGTGTCGGGTTAGTCTGTGAGCGCAGGCCTTATAGAAAACATTCATCCAGGGCCTTTATTAAATACAATCATGCCCAATAAAGCGTTAATGTGTCGGGTTAGTCTGTGAGCGCAGGCCTTAAAGAAAACTGTCATCCAGGGCCTTTATTAAATAAAATCATGCCCATAAGAGCGTTATTGTAACGGGGTTAGTCAGTGAGCGCAGGGCTTATAGAAACCATTTTTTTCCAGGGCCTTTTTAAATACAATCATGCCCAAATATGTGTTATTGTGATGGGGTTAGTCTGTGAGCGCAGGCCTTAAAAAGAAAACTGTCATCCAGGGCCTTTATTAAATACAATCATGCCCATAAGAGTGTTATTGTAACGGGGGTTAGTCTGTGAGCGCAGGCCTTAAAGAAAACATTTATCCAGGGCCTTTATTAAATAAAATCATGCCCAATAAAGCGCTACTGTGTCGGGTTAGTCTGTGAGCGCAGGCCTTATAGAAAACATTTTTCCAGGGCCTTTATTAAATAAAATCATGCCCAAATATGTGTTATTGTGATGGGGTTAGTCTGTGAGCGCAGGCCTTAAAGAAAACTGTCATCCAGGGCCTTTATTAAATACAATCATGCCCATAAGAGTGTTATTGTAACGGGGTTAGTCTGTGAGCGCAGGCCTTAAAGAAAACATTTATCCAGGGCCTTTATTAAATAAAATCATGCCCAATAAAGCGTTACTGTGTCGGGTTAGTCTGTGAGCGCAGGCCTTATAGAAAACATTTTTCCAGGGCCTTTATTAAATAAAATCATGCCCAAATATGTGTTATTGTGATGGGGTTAGTCTGTGAGCGCAGGCCTTAAAGAAAACTGTCATCCAGGGCCTTTATTAAATACAATCATGCCCAATAAAGCGCACTGTGTCGGGTTAGTCTGTGAGCGCAGGCCTTATAGAAAACATTCAATCAGGGCCTTTATTAAATAAAATCATGCCCAAATAAGTGCTATTGTGATGGGGTTAGTCTGTGACCCCAGGCCCTGTGTAAAACTGTCACCCAGGCCTTTATAGAGTAAAAATCATGCCCAATAAGGTTAGGTTAGGTTAGGTTAGGTTAGGTTAGGTTAGGTTAGGCTAGGTTAGGTTAGGTTAGGTTAGGTTAGGTTAGGTTAGGTAGGCTAGGCTAGGCTAGGTTAGGTTAGGTTAGGTTAGGTTAGGTTAGGTTAGGCTAGGCTAGGCTAGGTTAGGTTAGGTTAGGTTAGGTTAGGTTAGGGGCTAGGTTAGGTTAGGTTAGGTTAGGTTAGGTTAGGATTAGGTTAGGGGCTAGGTTAGGTTAGGTTAGGTTAGGTTAGTCTGTGAGCGCGGGCCTTATAGAAAACATTCATCCAGGGCCTTTATTAAATAAAATCATGCCCAATTAAGTGTTATTGTGATGGGGTTAGTCTGTGAGCGCAGGCCTTATAGAAAACATTCATCCAGGGCCTTTATTAAATAAAATCATGCCCAAATAAGTGTTATTGTGATGGGGTTAGTCTGTGAGCGCAGGTTTTATAGAAAACATTCATCCAGGGCCTTTATAGAATAAAATCATGCCCAAATAAATGTTATTGTGATGGGGTTAGTCTTTGAGCGCAGGCCTTATAGAAAACATTCATCCAGGGCCTTTATTAAATAAAATCATGCCCAAATAAGTGTTATTGTGATGGGGTTAGTCTGTGAGCGCAGGCCTTATAGAAAAACATTCATCCAGGGCCTCTATTAAATAAAATCATGCCCAATAAGGTGTTACTGTGTAGGGTTAGTCTGTGAGCGCAGGCCCTTTGTAAAAACATTCATCCAGGGCCTTTATTAAATAATATCATGCCCAAATAAGTGTTATTGTGATGGGGTTAGTCTGTGAGCGCAGGCCTTATAGAAAAATTCATCCAGGGCCTTTATAGAATAAAATCATGCCCAAATAAATGTTATTGTGATGGGGTTAGTCTTTGAGCGCAGGCCTTATAGAAAACATTCATCCAGGGCCTTTAATAAATAAAATCATGCCCACATAAGTGTTATTGTGATGGGGTTAGTCTGTGAGCGCGAGCCTTATAGAAAAAACATTCATCCAGGGCCTTTATTAAATAAAATCATGCCCAATAAGGTGTTACTGTGTAGGGTTAGTCTGTGAGCGCAGGCCCTTTGTAAAACATTCATCCAGGGCCTTTATTAAATAATATCATGCCCAAATAAGTGTTATTGTGATGGGGTTAGTCTGTGAGCGCAGGCCTTATAGAAAACATTCATCCAGGGCCTTTTTAAATAAAATCATGCCCAAATAAGTGTTATTGTGATGGGGTTAGTCTGTGAGCGCGAGCCTTATAGAAATCATTCATCCAGGGCCTTTATAGAATAAAATCATGCCCAATAAGGTGTTACTGTGTAGGGCTAGTCTGTGAGCGCAGGCCCTTTGTAAAACATTCATCCAGGGCCTTTATTAAATAATATCATGCCCAAATAAGTGTTATTGTGATGGGGTTAGTCTGTGAGCGCAGGCCTTATAGAAAACATTCCTCCAGGGCCTTTATTAAATAAAATCATGCCCAAATAAGTGTTATTGTGATGGGGTTAGTCTGTGAGCGCAGGCCTTATAGAAAACATTCATCCAGGGCCTTTATAGAATAAAATCATGCCCAAATAAGTGTTATTGTGATGGGGTTAGTTCAGAGCGCAGGCCTTATAGAAAACATTCCTCCAGGGCCTTTATTAAATAAAATCATGCCCACATAAGTGTTATTGTGATGGGGTTAGTCTGTGAGCGCAGGCCTTATAGAAAACATTCATCCAGGGCCTTTTTTAAATAAAATCATGCCCAAAAAGTGTTTATGTGATGGGGTTAATCTGTGAGCACAGGCCTTATAGAAATCATTCATCCAGGGCCTTTATTAAATAAAATCATGCCCAAATAAGTGTTTATGTGATGGGGTTAATCTGTGAGCACAGGCCTTATAGAAATCATTCATCCAGGGCCTTTATTAAATAAAATCATGCCCAAATAAGTGTTTATGTGATGGGGTTAATCTGTGAGCACAGGCCTTATAGAAATCATTCATCCAGGGCCTTTATTAAATAAAATCATGCCCAAATAAGTGTTATTGTGATGGGGTTAGTCTGTGAGCGCAGGGCTTATATAGAAAACATTCATCCAGGGCCTTTATAGAATAAAATCATGCCCACATAAGTGTTATTGTGATGGGTTAGTCTGTGAGCGCAGGCCTTATAGAAAACATTCATCCAGGGCCTTTATAGAATAAAATCATGCCCAAATAAGTGTTATTGTGATGGGGTTAGTCTGTGAGCGCAGGCCTTATAGAAAACATTCATCCAGGGCCTTTATAGAATAAAATCATGCCCAATAAGGTGTTACTGTGTAGGGTTAGTCTGTGAGCGCAGGCCCTTTGTAAAACATTCATCCAGGGCGAGAATTAAATAAAACGATGCCCATTAAAGTGTTACTGCGCTAAGGTTAATGTGTGAGCCCAGGCCCTTTGGAAAATTGAAATCCAGACACGGGGTTCGTGAATGTGTGTCCGAGAAGTCGCACGTAACCTCGGACTTGATCGGCTGTAACGAGCGCCTGGATGTGTGGACTTAGGTTTTGAACGCTTAAAAAATTCCTCCAGGGAGGCCGGGTCGAGTGGAAAGCGTCCGAGAAGTCGCGACATAACCCGCCGAGATCGCTGAAATATGCGCCTGGATGTCTGGACTTAGGTTTTGAAAGCAAAAAATTTCTCCAGGGTGGCGGGGTCGAGTGGGAAAGCGCCCGAGAAGTCGCACTTAACCCGGACGAGATCGGCTGAAATATGCGCCTGGATGATTTTCGCTTTCAAAATTGCACTAAGTCCAACTTCTCGGGAAAGGTCCGACTTCCATACCCTCCGAGGCTCCGAGTCAGGTCGACCGAGAGGCCTCTTCCCGGCACGATTCAAATTTCACCGCGACCCCGGAGGTGGCCGCTACCCAGGAGCAACTTTTTACATCAACTTTAATTTTTTTTTTTTTTTTTTTTTTTTTTTTTTTTTTTTTTTCTAAAACTCTGAATTCGTGCCCCGCGCTGGCCGCTGCTTTAACGGGGCGAAGTCTGTGAGCGCAGGCCTTTGTAGAAACATTCATCCAGGGCCTTTAATAAATAAAATCATACCCAAATCTGTGTTATTGTGACGGGGTTAGTCTGTGAGCGCAGGCCTTATGGAAAACATTCATCGAGGGCCTTTATTAAATAAAATCATGCCCAATAAAGAGTTAATGGGTCGGTTAGTCTGTGAGCGCAGGCCTTATAGAAAAACATTTTTCCAGGGCCTTTATTAAATAAAATCACGCCCAATAAAGAGTTACTGTGTCGGGTTAGTCTGTGAGGGCAGGCCTTAAAGAAAACTGTCATCCAGGGCCTTTATTAAATAAAATCATGCCCATAAGAGCGTTATTGTAACGGGGTTAGTCAGTGAGCTGCAGGGCTTATAGAAACCATTTTTCCAGGGCCTTTTTTTAAATACAAGCAATCATGCCCACTAAAGTTGCATTGTGTCGGGTTAGTCTGTGAGCGCAGGCCTTATAGAAAACATTTTTCCAGGGCCTTTATTAAGAAAATCATGCCCAA
>NW_025047683.1:2844466-2859466 GCF_018831695.1 Puntigrus tetrazona | reverse complement strand
TCTGGGGTCTGATGAGCGTCGGCATCGGGCGCCTTAACCCGGCGTTCGGTTCATCCCGCAGCGCCAGTTCTGCTTACCAAAAGTGGCCCACTTGGCGTCTCGCATTCCACGCCCAGGCTCCAGGCCAGCGAGCCGGGCTTCTTACCCATTTAAAGTTTGAGAATAGGTTGAGATCGCTTTCGCCCCAAGGCCTCTTGTCATTCGCTTTACCGGATAAAACTGCTTGTGCGAGCGAGCGCCAGCTATCCTGAGGGAAACTTCGGAGGGAACCAGCTACTAGATGGTTCGATTAGTCTTTCGCCCCTATACCCAGGTCGGACGACCGATTTGCACGTCAGGACCGCTACGGGCCTCCACCAGAGTTTCCTCTGGCTTCGCCCTGCCCAGGCATAGTTCACCATCTTTCGGGTACCATCGCGCGCGCTCTAGCTCCACCTGCCCGGCGGTGCGGGCCAGACGGGCCGGTGGGCGCCGCCGGGCGGGGGATCCCACCTGAGCCGGCGGGCGCCGGCCTTCACCTTCATTGCGCCGTGGGGGCTCGAGAGACACCTTTGACTCGCGCTAGACTCTTGGTCCGTGTTTCAAGACGGGTCGGGTGGGTGGCCGACCTCACCGCGGACCTCGAGCGCCACTTGTACGAGGGCCGATCTCGCCTCTGGCGGCGCGCTGGCGCGGTCGGGACGGACTGAGGACAGTCCGTCCCGCCGACGCGACGCGCTGGGACGGGGCCCCGTCCCTCCCGCGTCGGCAGGAGAGAAGGCGCGAGGACACTTCCCGCGGCCCCGGGGGTAAGCGGCAAAGTCGGAGCGTGGGGGCTCTGTAAAGCCGGCGGCCCCCGGCTGAGGGGAGCCGCCTGCCACCTTCGCCCCCCGGCCCTTCCTGGCCAAACCGGAGCCGGTCGCGGCGCACCGCCTCGGAAGAAGTGCACCCGACGGCGGCCGAAGGCCCGACGGGCGGCGCCTCCCGGTCAAGGGATCCGCGCACCGCGCTGGCCGCCGGGCCCGCCGAGCTGAATCCTCCGGCAGACCCGGCGACTCCCACCCGCTTACCTCTTAGCGTTTCACGCCTGTTGAACTCTCTCTTCAAAGTTCTTTTCAACTTTCCTCACGGTACTTGTCGACTATCGGTCTCGTGGCCGGTATTTAGCCTTAGATGGAGTTTACCACCCGCTTTGGGCTGCATTCCCAAGCAACCCGACCGAAGAACCGCACTCGGGCGGGAGGGGGCCTGCACCGCCTCACACCGCCCACGGGCTAAGCTCTCCATCAGAAGGACTTGGGCCCCGACCCGCGCCGAGAGAACGGCCTTCTGTACGCCACATGTCCTCGCCGCCGGGCCCGGGCGGGATTCGGCGCTGGGCTCTTCCTCTTCGCTCGCCGCTACTGAGGGAATCCTTGTTAGTTTCTTTTCCTCCGCTTAGTAATATGCTTAAATTCAGCGGGTCGTCTCGTCTGATCTGAGGTCGTTGTCGGATATGGGTTAGGAGCGCCGCCGCTGCTGCTGCTGCGCGGGCTGGCCTGAACAGGTCTCGCTCGCGCGCCGGCAGGGCGCCGAGGGGGCGAGACGGAGCGCGAACCTCCTGCTACGCACGGAGCGCCCGAGGGGCGGAGGGAGCCGGGGGTCCACGCCGGGCGGCGACGGAGGTGGCAGACACCCACCGGAAGCCGCCGAGAGGAGGACGCCGCCGTCCCAGACGCCTGGGGGACGCTGACTTCCCTCGTGGGAGGGGGAAGCCGGAGGAAGCGCTCGACTCCCGCCGAGGAGGCGATGCCCGTGGCGGTCTGCACTTGGGAGGACGGAGGGGAGCGGGAAGCCCCCGCGACGCCCAGCCGCGGGACCCGGAGGTCCCGATCGATGGGAAAGCGACCAGACAGGCGTGGCCCGGACGGACCCGGGCCGCAGCGCGCTCGGCGTCGGCGATCGATGTGTCCTGCAATTCACATTAGTTCTCGCAGCTGGCTGCGTTTCTTCATCGACGCACGAGCCGAGTGATCCACCGCTAAGAGTCGCACTGCGCTTGAGTTTAGCGCCCGAGGCGAGGCCGAACTGCACAGGCTTGTGTGGGTTCAAAATACAAAGGGGGTCGCTCGACGGGCGCCTCGCGAGAGGGGGACTTCAACCCACGGTCCCGGCGGCCTGCTGGGTACCCGCCGGGGTTGGCAAAGCAAAGTCTTTCAGAGGCTCATGGCCTCGCCCCACCCCGTGCCAAGGGGGTGGGGCGCCGCGTAGGTTGCCTGCAAGCCTCCGCGGGAGGTGCGCTGCTCTCCCAGGGGAACGGCGCTCTTTCTCGCGATCCTCTCCGCTTCGCCTTAGGTTTTTGTGCGGTCTTTTGCCGCCTTGGATGTTTGAGCGGCAGACCTCGGCCACGGCCGCTGGAACATAGAGTAAAATAGGATAGAGGTTTTTTACTCGACGGGCGCCTCCTTCGCGGGAGGAGACTTTGAACCCACGGTCCCGGAGGCCGTATGGTACTCGCCAGGGTTCTCGCTCGCCCCGCCGCTGGAAAGCAGGGGCCCGCCGAGTGCAGCGCGACAGTCAAGTTCTCTCGGATCTCTCTCTCTCCGCGCTCTTAGGTTTTTGTGCGGTTCTTTTGCCGCTTTGGGTTTTTGCGCTGCAGACCTCTCGGCCACGGCCGCTGGATCATAGAGTAAAATAGATAGAGGTTTTTTTACCCTCGACGGGCGCTCCTCCTTCGCGGGAGGAGACTTTGAACCCACGGTCCCGGGAGGCCGTATGGTACTCGCCAGGGCTCTCGCTCTCAGCCCCGCCGCTGGAAAGCAGGGGCCCGCCGAGTGCAGCGACAGTCAAGTTCTCTCGGATCTCTCTCTCTCTCGCCTTAGGTTTTTGTGCGTTCTTTTGCCGCTTTGGGTTTTTGAGCGGCAGACCTCTCGGCCACGGCCGCTGGATCATAGAGTAAAATAGGATAGAGGTTTTTTTACCTCGACGGGCGCCTCCTTCGCGGGAGGAGACTTTGAACCCACGGTCCCGAGGGCCGTAAGGGTACCGCCAGGGCCCGCTCGCCCCGCCGCTGGAAAGCAGGGGCCCCCGAGTGCAGCGACAGTCATGGGCGCCGCGTAGGTTGCTCAAGCTCTCCGCGGGAGGTGCGCTGCTTCCCAGGGGAACGGCGCCTCCTTCTCGCGATCTCTCTCCGCTTCGCCTTAGGTTTTTGTGCGTTCTTTTGCCGCCTTGGGTTTTTGAGCGGCAGACCTCTCGGCCACGGCCGCTGGATCATAGAGTAAAATAGATAGAGGTTTTTTACCCCGGACGGGCGCCTCCTTCGCGGGAGGAGACTTTGAACCCACGGTCCCGAGGCCGTATGGGGTACTCGCCAGGGCCCCGGCTCAGCCCCGCCGCTGGAAAGCGGGGGCCGCCGAGTGCAGCGACAGTCAAGTTCCTTTTTTTTCTTATCGCGCTTCTGCGCTGCGCTGGTGTGCCGAGAGGGAGAGGCCGCGCCGAGCCGCCGCCTCTGCCGCGCACCCGAGCTTGAGACGGGGAGGTGGGCTAGGCCTCGCCCCGGGCGGTTTCGCTGGATCGGGCCGGGCCGAGCACGATCCTTCCGCAGGTTCACCTACGGAAACCTTGTTACGACTTTTTACTTCCTCTAGATAGTCAAGTTTGATCGCCTTCCGGCGCCCCGCCAGAGCTCTCGCGAGGGGCCCGGGCGGGCCGGGTCCGAGGACCTCACTAAACCATCCAATCGGTAGTAGCGACGGGCGGTGTGTACAAAGGGCAGGGACTTAATCAACGCGAGCTTATGACCCGCGCTTACTGGGAATTCTCGATGGGAAATAGTTTCAATCCCCAGTCCCGATCACGAGCGGGTTCAGCTGGTTACCCGCGCCTCGGCGCAGGGTAGACACACGCTGATCCGCCCATTGTGGCGCCGCAGCAGCCCCGACATCTAAGGGCATCACAGACCTGTTATTGCTCCATCTCGCGTGGCTGAACGCCACTTGTCCCTCTAAGAAGTTTTTGACGCCGACCCAAGTGGCCGCGCCACTATTTAGCAAGCCGGAGTCTCGTTCGTTATCGGAATGAACCAGACAAATCGCTTCCACCAACTAAGAACGCCATGCACCACCACCCACAGAATCGAAAGAGCTATCAATCTGTCAATCCTTTCCGTGTCCGGGCCGGGTGAGGTTTCCCGTGTTGAGTCAAATTAAGCCGCAGGCTCCACTCCTGGTGGTGCCCTTCCGCAATTCCTTTAAGTTTCAGCTTTGCAACCATACTCCCGGAACCCAAAGACTGTGGTTTCCCGCACGCTGCCCGGCGGGTCATGGGAATAACGCCGCCGATCGCTGGTCGGCATCGCTTACGGTCGGAACTACGACGGTATCTGATCGCCTTCAACCTCCGACTTTCGTTTGATTAATGAAAACATTCTTGGCAAATGCTTTCGCTGTCCGCCTTGCGCCGTCCAAGAATTTCACCTCTAGCGCGCAATACGAATGCCCCGCCGCCCTCTTAATCATGGCTCCGGTTCCAGAAACCCACAAAATAGAACCGAGTCCTATTCCATTATTCCTAGCTGCGTATTCAGCGGCGACGCCGCCTGCTTTGAACACTCTAATTTTTTCAAAGTAAACGCTTTGGCTCCTCGACCGACACCCAGCCAAGGGCATCCGGGGCGCCGAGGCAGGGACCTGGGACGGGCGGTGGCTCGCTTCTCGGCGGACCGCCAGCCAGATCCCGAGATCCAACTACGAGCTTTTTAACTGCAGCAACTTTAATATACGCTATTGAGCTGGAATTACCGCGCTGCTGGCACCAGACTTGCCTCCAATGGGTCCTCGCCATGTGTTTAAGATACGCTATTCCAATTACAGGGCCTCAAAGAGACCTGTATTGTTATTTTTCGTCACTACCTCCCGAGTCGGAAATGGGTAATTTGGCGCGCCTGCTGCCTTCCTTGGATGTGGTAGCCGCTTCAGGCTCCTCTCCGAATCGAACCCTGATTCCCCGCACCCGTGGTCACCATGGTAGGCGCCTGATGTACCATCGAAAGTTGATAGGGCAGACACTGAATGAATCGCCGCCGCCGCGAAGGGCGAGCGATCGCCCGAGGTTATCTAGAGTCACCAAAGGTACCGGTCCGAGGACGGATCGCCGGGGCCCGGATGGGTTTTGATCTGATAAATGCATCGCTGCCTCTCAGCCTCCCGCCCCGCGAGGAGGCGGGCGGTCGCCCGGTCGGCGCCGCTTGCATGTATTAGCTCTGGAATTGCCACAGTTATCCAAGTACCGGGTGGAGCGATCAAAGGGACCATAACTGATTTAATGAGCCATTCGCAGTTTCACTGTACCGCCGTGTGCACTTAGACCTGCATGGCTTAATCTTTGAGACAAGCATATGTTACTGGCAGGATCAACCAGGTAACCCCTGTGGGTCGAGGGACCAACCGACGCTGGCGCGCTTTTTGCTTTGCCACACGGTCTCAGTCCGCCTGAGGAGGGGGCCTGGGCAGACCCCGCTGACCTCGGCTAAGACCGCCGCCATAGGGCGACGCGCTGCTCGAACCTTCTCGGCGGGGGGTCGCCTGCTGTGGGTGGCCGCTGGGATCGCGCCGACGCCGAAAAGTGTGTTTCACGGGACGGGGTACTCGCCGCGCGCCGCTGGACGCTGCCGCGTTTCTGCCCTCCACGCCCGCCGTGACGGACTCTCGCGCTCTGACCGCCGCTCAGGCCTCCTCCGGCGGGTTCGCGCGCTTCCTCGGCTGAGGGGGCCTGCTCGTAACGAACGCCCAAATTGCCCGGGCGCGCGCGTGCTGTCAAAGCCCAAACGTAAACCCATTGCACGCCGTGCTCTGCCAGGCACTCCCGAGCCATAGCGGCAGCGGGGCTGGCCGGTGGGGTCTCTAGGCTAGGCGCGCCGCGCCCCAATCGATCACGCTTTCGGCCGAGGGGACGCCTTCGCCGCGAACGCCCTCTCTCGGCGCCTGTGTCCGTGTTTCAGGTGAAGCGCTCGATAGCTCCTCGCCCGAGCTTCAGAAAGATTGCGCTCAAAACCTAAGTCGATATGGACTTAGTCGCTTTTTCGACTTTTTTTTTCGCCAGAGACTAAGTCCACAAAACACGCTGCTCACCAAATCGTACCCATGTAAAAGTTGTTCCTGTGTAAACGCCACCTCCAGGGTCGCGGGAAATTTGAATCATGCCCGGAGGAGGCCTCTCGGTCGGCCTGACTCGAGCCTCGGAGGGTATGGAAGTCGGACCTTTCCCGGTTGACTTAGTGCAATTTTCAAACGAAAATCATCCAGGCGCTTCATCCGACCGATCGAGTCCGGTTAAGCGCGCCTTCCCGACGCTTTCCCACTCGACTTCGCCGCCCTGGAGGAAATTTTTTTTCGCTCAAAACCTAAGTCCAAACATCCAGGCGCTTCATCCGACCGATCGAGTCCGGTTAAGCGCGCCTTCCCGACGCTTTTCCCACTCGACTTCGCCGCCCTGGAGGAAATTTTTTCGCTCAAAACCTAAGTCCAAACATCCAGGCGCTTCATCCGACCGATCGAGTCCGGTTAAGCGCGCCTTCCGGACGCTTTCCCCACTCGACTTCGCCGCCCTGGAGGAAATTTTTTTCGCTCAAAACCTAAGTCCAAACATCCAGGCGCTTCATCCGACCGATCGAGTCCGGTTAAGGCGCGCTTTCCCGGACGCTTTCCCACTCGACCCGCCGCCCTGGAGGAAATTTTTTTCGCTCAAAACCTAAGTCCAAACATCCAGGCGCTTCATCCGACCGATCGAGTCCGGTTAAGTGCGCCTTCCCGGACGCTTTCCCACTCGACTTCGCCGCCCTGGAGGAAATTTTTTTTCGCTCAAAACCTAAGTCCAAACATCCAGGCGCTTCATCCGACCGATCGAGTCCGGTTAAGTGCGCGCTTCCCGACGCTTTCCCACTCGACTTCGCCGCCCTGGAGGAAATTTTTTTGCGCTTCAAAACCTAAGTCCAAACATCCAGGCGCTTCATCCGACCGATCGAGTCCGGTTAAGCGCGCCTTCCCGACGCTTTCCCACTCGACTTCGCCGCCCTGGAGGAAATTTTTTTTGCTCAAAACCTAAGTCCAAACATCCAGGCGCTTCATCCGACCGATCGAGTCCGGTTAAGTGCGCCTTCCCGGACGCTTTCCCACTCGACTTCCCGCCGCCCTGGAGGAAATTTTTTTGCTTTCAAAACCTAAGTCCAGACATCCAGGCGCTTCATCCAGCCGATCTCGGCCGGGTTAAGTGCGACTTCGACGCTTTCCCACTCGACCCGGTCTCCTGGAGGAAATTTTTTTCGCTCAAAACCTAAGTCCAAACATCCAGGCGCATATTTCAGACGATCTCGCCGGGTTAAGCGCGACTTCCCGACGCTTTCCCACTCGACTTCGCCACCCTGGAGGAAATTTTTTTGCTTTCAAAACCTAAGTCCAAACATCCAGGCGCATATTTCAGACGATCTCGCCGGTTAAGTGCGACTTCCCGACGCTTTCCCACTCGACTTCGCCACCCTGGAGGAAATTTTTTGCTTTCAAAACCTAAGTCCAAACATCCAGGCGCATATTTCAGACGATCTCGGCCGGGTTAAGTGCGACTTCCCGGACGCTTTCCCACTCGACCCCGCCACCCTGGAGGATTTTTTTGCTTTCAAAACCTAAGTCCAAACATCCAGGCGCATATTTCAGCCGATCTCGGCCGGGTTAAGTGCGACTTCTCGGACGCTTTCCCACTCGACCCTCCACCCTGGAGGTATTTTTGCCGCTCAAAACCTAAGTCCAGACATCCAGGCGCATATTTCAGACGATCTCGCCGGGTTAAGTGCGACTTCCCGACGCTTTCCCACTCGACTTCGCCACCCTGGAGGATTTTTTTGCTTTCAAAACCTAAGTCCAAACATCCAGGCGCATATTTCAGACGATCTCGGCCGGGTTAAGTGCGACTTCCCGACGCTTTCCCACTCGACTTCGCCACCCTGGAGGATTTTTTTGCTTTCAAAACCTAAGTCCAGACATCCAGGCGCATATTTCAGCCGATCTCGGCCGGGTTAGTGCGACTTCTCGGACGCTTCCCACTCGACCCTCCACCCTGGAGGTATTTTTTGCCGCTCAAAACCTAAGTCCAGACATCCAGGCGCATATTTCAGACGATCTCGGCCGGGTTAAGTGCGACTTCCCGGACGCTTTCCCACTCGACCCCCGCCACCCTGGAGGATTTTTTTGCTTTCAAAACCTAAGTCCAAACATCCAGGCGCATATTTCAGCCGATCTCGGCCGGGTTAAGTGCGACTTCTCGGACGCTTTCCCACTCGACCCTCCACCCTGGAGGATTTTTTGCCGCTCAAAACCTACGCCCAGACATCCAGGCGCTGCTACAGCCGATCAAGGCCGGGTTAAGAGCGACTTCTCGGACACACACATTTACGAACCCCCCGTGTCTGGATTTCAATTTTCCAAAGGGCCTGGGCTCACACATTAACCCCAACGCAGTAACACTTTAATGGGCATCGTTTTATTTCATTCTCGCCTGGATGAATGTTTTACAAAGGGCCTGCGCCACAGACTAACCCTACACACTAACACCTTATTGGGCATAATTTTTTTCTATAAAGGCCCTGGATGAATGTTTTCTATAAGGCCTGCGCTCACAGACTAACCCCATCACAATAACACTTATGTGGGCATGATTTTATTCTATAAAGGCCCTGGATGAATGTTTTCTATAAGGCCTGCGCTCACAGACTAACCCCATCACAATAACACTTATTTGGGCATGATTTTATTTAAAAAGGCCCTGATGAATGTTTTCTACAAAGGCCTGCGCTCACAGACTAACCCGACACAGTAGCGCCTTATTGGGCATGATTTTATTTAATAAAGGCCCTGGAGGAATGTTTTCTATAAGGCCTGCACTCACAGACTAACCCCATCACAATAACACTTATTTGGGCATGATTTTATTCTATAAAGGCCCTGATGAATGTTTTCTATAAGGCCTGCGCTCACAGACTAACCCTATCACAATAACACTTATTTGGGCATGATTTTATTTAATAAAGGCCCTGGATGAATGTTTTCTATAAGGCCTGCGCTCACAGACTAACCCCATCACAATAACACTTATTTGGGCATGATATTATTTAATAAAGGCCCTGATGAATGTTTTACAAAGGGCCTGCGCTCACAGACTAACCCTACACAGTAACACCTTATTGGGCATGATTTTATTTAATAGAGACCCTGGATGAATGTTTTCTATAAGGCCTGCGCTCACAGACTAACCCCATCACAATAACACTTATTTGGGCATGATTTTATTTAATAAAGGCCCTGATGAATGTTTTCTATAAGGCCCAAGGCCACAGACTAACCCTAACCCTAACCCTAACCCTAACCCTAACCCTAGCCCTAACCCTAACCCTAACCCTAACCCTAACCCTAACCCTAACCCTAACCCTAACCCTAACCCTAACCCTAACCCTAACCCTAACCCTAACCCTAACCCTACCCTAACCCTAACCCTAACCCTAACCCTAACCCAAACCCTAACCCTAACCCTAACCCTAACCCTAACCCTAACCCTAACCCTAACCCTAACCCTAACCCTAACCCTAACCCTAACCCTAACCTTATTGGGCATGATTTTACTCTATAAAGGCCCTGGGTGACAGTTTTACACAGGGCCTGGGGTCACAGACTAACCCCATCACAATAGCACTTATTTGGGCATGTTTTTATTTAATAAAGGCCCTGATTGAATGTTTTCTATAAGGCCTGCGCCACAGACTAACCCGACACAGTAACGCTTCATTGGGCATGATTTTATTTAATAAAGGCCCTGGAACAATGTTTTCTATAAGGCCTGCGCCACAGACTAACCCGACACAGTAACTCTTTGTTGGGCATGATTTTACTTAATAAAGGCCCTGGAAAATGTTTTCTATAAGGCCTGCGCCACAGACTAACCCGACACAGTAACGCTTTATTGGGCATGATTTTATTTAATAAAGGCCCTGGAAAAATGTTTTCTATAAGGCCTGCGCCACAGACTAACCCGACACAGTAACGCTTCATTGGGCATGATTTTATTTAATAAAGGCCCTGGAACAATGTTTTCTATAAGGCCTGCGCCACAGACTAACCCGACACAGTAACTCTTTGTTGGGCATGATTTTACTTAATAAAGGCCCTGGAAAATGTTTTCTATAAGGCCTGCGCCACAGACTAACCCGACACAGTAACGCTTTATTGGGCATGATTTTATTTAATAAAGGCCCTGGAAAAATGGTTTCTATAAGGCCTGCGCCACAGACTAACCCGACACAGTAACGCTTCATTGGGCATGATTTTATTTAATAAAGGCCCTGATGACAGTTTTCTTTAAGGCCTGCGCCACAGACTAACCCGACACATTAACGCTTTATTGGGCATGATTGTATTTAATAAAGGCCCTGATGAATGTTTTCTATAAGGCCTGCGCCACAGACTAACCCCGACACAGTAACTCTTCATTGGGCATGATTTTATTTAATAAAGGCCCTCGATGAATGTTTTGTATAAGGCCTGCCTCACAGACTAACCCGACACAGTAACTCTTTTATTGGGCGTGATTTTATTTAATAAAGGCCCTGGAAAATGTTTTCTATAAGGCCTGCGCCACAGACTGACCCCGACACAGTAACTCTTTATTGGGCATGATTTTATTTAATAAAGGCCCTCGATGAATGTTTTCTATAAGGCCTGCGCCACTGACTAACCCCTGCTATAATAACACTCTTATGGGCATGATTTTATTTAATTAAGGCCCTGATGACAGTTTTCTTTAAGGCCTACCTCACAGACTAACCCGACACAGTAACTCTTATTGGGCGTGATTTTATTTAATAAAGGCCCTGGAAAATGTTTTTCTATAAGGCCTGCGCCACAGACTAACCCGACACAGTAACGCTTTATTGGGCGTGATTTTATTTAATAAAGGCCCTCGATGAATGTTTTTCTATAAGGCCTGCGCCACACAGACTAACCCGACACAGTAACTCTTTATTGGGCGTGATTTTATTTAATAAAGGCCCTGGAAAAAATGTTTTCTATAAGGCCTGCGCCACAGACTGACCCCCGACACAGTAACTCTTTATTGGGCATGATTTTATTTAATAAAGGCCCTCGATGAATGTTTTCTATAAGGCCTGCGCCACTGACTAACCCCACATAATAACACTCTTATGGGCATGATTTTATTTAATTAAGGCCCTGATGACAGTTTTCTTTAAGGCCTACCTCACAGACTAACCCGACACAGTAACTCTTTATTGGGCGTGATTTTATTTAATAAAGGCCCTGGAAAATGTTTTTCTATAAGGCCTGCGCCACAGACTAACCCGACACAGTAACGCTTTATTGGGCGTGATTTTATTTAATAAAGGCCCTGGAAAATGTTTTCTATAAGCACTGCGCTCACTGACTAACCTCACATAAATAACACTCTTATGGGCATGATTTTATTTAATAAAGGCCCTGATGACAGTTTTCTTTAAGGCCTGCGCCACAGACTAACCCGACACAGTAACTCTTTGTTGGGCATGATTTTACTTAATAAAGGCCCTGGAAAATGTTTTCTATAAGGCCTGCGCCACAGACTAACCCGACACAGTAACGCTTTATTGGGCATGATTTTATTTAATAAAGGCCCTGGAAAAATGTTTTCTATAAGGCCTGCGCCACAGACTAACCCGACACAGTAACGCTTTATTGGGCATGATTTTATTTAATAAAGGCCCTGATAAATGTTTTCTTTAAGGCCTGCGCCACAGACTAACCCCACATAATAACACTCTTATGGGCATGATTTTATTTAATAAAGGCCCTGATGACAGTTTTCTTTAAGGCCTGCCTCACAGACTAACCCGACACAGTAACTCTTTATTGGGCGTGATTTTATTTAATAAAGGCCCTGGAAAATGTTTTTCTATAAGGCCTGCGCCACAGACTAACCCACCCATTAACTCTTTATTGGGCATGATTTTATTTAATAAAGGCCCTCGATGAATGTTTTCCATAAGGCCTGCGCCACAGACTAACCCCGCCACAATAACACAGATTTGGGTATGATTTTATTTATTAAAGGCCCTGATGAATGTTTTCTACAAAGGCCTGCGCTCACAGACTCGCTCTGCTAGCAGCAGCGACAGCAGGGCACGAATTTCAGAGTTTTTAGAGAAAAAAAAAAAAAAAAAAAAAAAAAAATTAAAGTTGATGTAAAAGTTGTTCTGGTAAACGCCACCTCCGGGTCGCGGTGAATTTGAATCGTGCCCGAAGAGGCCTCTCGGTCGGCCTGACTCGAGCCTCGGAGGGTATGGAAGTCGGACCTTTCCTCGGTTGACTTAGTGCAATTTTCAAACGAAAATCATCCAGGCGCATATTTCAGCCGATCTCAGCCGGGTTAAGTGCGACTTCGACGCTTTCCCACTCGACCCCGCCTCCTGGAGGAAATTTTTTCGCTCAAAACCTAAGTCCAAACATCCAGGCGCATATTTCAGCCGATCTCAGCCGGGTTAAGTGCGACTTCGACGCTTTCCCACTCGACCCGCCTCCTGGAGGAAATTTTTTTTCGTTCAAAACCTAAGTCCAAACATCCAGGCGCATATTTCAGCCGATCTCGGCCGGGTTAAGTGCGACTTCTCGACGCTTTCCCACTCGACCGCCTCCTGGAGGAAATTTTTTCGCTCAAAACCTAAGTCCAAACATCCAGGCGCATATTTCAGCCGATCTCGGCCGGGTTAAGTGCGACTTCGGACGCTTTCCCACTCGACCCCGCCTCCTGGAGGAAATTTTTTTTCGCTCAAAACCTAAGTCCAAACATCCAGGCGCATATTTCAGCCGATCTCAGCCGGGTTAAGTGCGACTTCTCGACGCTTTCCCACTCGACCCCCGCCTCCCTGGAGGAAATTTTTTTTCGTTCAAAACCTAAGTCCAAACATCCAGGCGCATATTTCAGCCGATCTCAGCCGGGTTAAGTGCGACTTCTCGACGCTTTCCCACTCGACCCGCCTCCCTGGAGGAAATTTTTTTGCTTTCAAAACCTAAGTCCAGACATCCAGGCGCTTCCAGCCGATCCAGCCGGTTATGCGACTTCGGCTTTCCCACTCGACTTCGCCACCCTGGAGGAAATTTTTTTTTGCTTTCAAAACCTAAGTCCAAACATCCAGGCGCACGCCGACCGATCGAGCCGGTTAAGTGCGCTCGGACGCTTTCCCACTCGACTCGCCACCCTGGAGGAAATTTTTTTGCGTTCAAAACCTAAGTCCAAACATCCAGGCGCATATTTCAGCCGATCTCAGCCGGGTTAAGTGCGACTTCTCGGACGCTTTCCCACTCGACCCCGCCTCCTGGGAAATTTTTTTTTTTCAAAACCTAAGTCCAGACATCCAGGCGCATATTTCAGCCGATCTCGCCCGGTTAAGTGCGACTTCGACGCTTTCCCACTCGACTCGGCCTCCTGGAGGAAATTTTTTTCGACCCGGCCACGCTTTTTTTTCAAAACCTAAGTCCAAACATCCAGGCGCATATTTCAGCCGATCTCGGCCGGGTTAAGTGCGACTTCTCGGACGCTTTCCCACTCGACCCCCGCCACCCTGGAGGAAATTTTTTTGCTTTCAAAACCTAAGTCCAGACATCCAGGCGCATATTTCAGCCGATCTCAGCCGGGTTAAGTGCGACTTCTCGGACAATTTCCCACTCGACCGGCCTCCTGGAGGAATTTTTTTGCTTTCAAAACCTAAGTCCAGACATCCAGGCGCATATTTCAGCCGATCTCGGCCGGGTTAAGTGCGACTTCTCGGACGCTTTCCCACTCGACCCCCTCCACCCTGGAGGTATTTTTTGCTGCTCAAAACCTAAGTCCAAACATCCAGGCGCATATTTCAGCCGATCTCAGCCGGGTTAAGTGCGACTTCTCGGACAATTTCCCACTCGACCCCGGCCTCCCTGGAGGAAATTTTTTTGCTTTCAAAACCTAAGTCCAGACATCCAGGCGCATATTTCAGCCGATCTCGCCGCAAGTAAGCCCCCACTTCACGGCGCTTTCCCACTCGACCCCGCCACCCCGGAGGGTATTTTTGCCGCTCAAAACCTAAGTCCAGACATCCAGGCGCATCTCACAGCCGATCTCGGCCGCTAAGCCCCACTTCACGGGCGCTTTCCCACTCGACCCCGCCACCCCGGAGGTATTTTTTAAGTGTTCAAAACCTAAGTCCAGACATCCAGGCGCATCTCACAGCCGATCTCGGCCGCAAGTAAGCCCCACTTCACGGGCGCTTTCCCACTCGACCCCGCCACCCCGGAGGTATTTTTTAAGCCGCTCAAAACCTAAGTCCAGACATCCAGGCGCATCTCACAGCCGATCTCGGCCGCTAAGTAAGCCCCACTTCACGGACGCTTTCCCACTCGACCACCGCCACCCCGGAGGTATTTTTTGCCGCTCAAAACCTAAGTCCAAACATCCAGGCGCATCTCACAGCCGATCTCGGCCGCTAAGTAAGCCCCACTTCACGGACGCTTTCCCACTCGACCACCGCCACCCCCGGAGGTATTTTTTTGCCGCTCAAAACCTAAGTCCAAACATCCAGGCGCATCTCACAGCCGATCTCGCCGCAAGCTAAGCCCCACTTCACGGGCGCTTTCCCACTCGACCCCGCCACCCCGGAGGTATTTTTTGCCGCTCAAAACCTAAGTCCAAACATCCAGGCGCATCTCACAGCCCATCAAGGCCGGGTTAAGCGCCACTTCTCGGACGCGCACCTTCACGAACCCCGAGCTCATCTCCAGCCTTACAGACATCCAGGCCCTGCTCACGACCGATCCCCGCCGGCACACCTGCGCCTCTCGGCATCACCTCCGGTGCCTCCCGTAGGGACTCTCCGGGGACCCACACCTGTTCTCCGCTCGTGTCCCGGTACTCCCACTATTAAGCCGGGTCACTATCTCAGCACAACCGCGCCTCAAAAGAACTGCGCCACTGGTACCCCCA
>NW_025047683.1:2821966-2841966 GCF_018831695.1 Puntigrus tetrazona | reverse complement strand
GCGCGAGACTTACACCTTCTCCCCCGGATTTTCAAGGGCCGACGAGGGCTGACCGGACGCCGCCGAAACCGCGCGCGCTTCAGGGCGTGGCCTCATCTCGGGCGAACCCATTCCAGGGTGCCCGCCCTTCACAAAGAAAAGAGAACTCTTCCGGGCCCCGCCAGCTTCTCCGGGTTCGCTTATGCAGCGCGCACTGGCGCCTCGCGCCCGCCTCCGCCACTCCGGTTCTGGGATCTGAACCAGACTCCTTTCGATCGGGCGGGGCGACGGAGGCCATCGCCTCTCCTTCCGAACGGCGCTCGCCATCCCTTAGACCGACTGACCCATGTTCAACTGCTGTTCACATGGAACCCTTCTCCACTTCGCCTTCAAAGCTCGCGCTTGAATATTTGCTACTACCACCAAGATCTGCACCGCGCGCGCTCCACCCGGCCCGCGCTTCTAGGCTTCAGCGCCACCGCCGCGGCGCCCTCCTACTCGCCGAGGCGCATTCTGTCTCGACATAACGTGGTCGCGCCGCCGACGGCCGGTATGGGCCCGACGCCCAGCGCCATCCATTTTCAGGGCTAGTTGATTCGCAGGTGAGTTGTTACACACTCCTTAGCGGATTCCGACTTCCATGGCCACCGCCCTGCTGTCTATATCAACCAACACCTTTTCTGGGGTCTGATGAGCGCCGGCATCGGGCGCCTTAACCCGGCGCTCGTTCATCCCGCAGCGCCAGTTCTGCTTACCAAAAGTGGCCCACTTGGCGCTCGCATTCCACGCCCAGGCTCCAGGCCAGCGAGCCGGGCTTCTTACCCATTTAAAGTTTGAGAATAGGTTGAGATCGCTTTCGCCCCAAGGCCTCTTGTCATTCGCTTTACCGATAAAACTGCTTGTGCGAGCGAGCGCCAGCTATCCTGAGGGAAACTTCGGAGGGAACCAGCTACTAGATGGTTCGATTAGTCTTTCGCCTATACCCAGGTCGGACGACCGATTTGCACGCCAGATCGCTACGGGCCTCCACCAGAGTTTCTCTGGCTTCGCCTCTGCCCAGGCATAGTTCACCATCTTTCGGGTACCATCGCGCCTAGCTCCCACCTGCCCGGCGGTGCGGGCCAGACGGGCCGGTGGTGCGCCCCCCGCCGGGGCGGGGGGATCCCACCTGAGCCGGCGGGCGCCGGCCTTCACCTTCATTGCGCCGTGGGGGCTCGAGAGACACCTTGACTCGCGCGCTGCTAGACTCTTTGGTCCGTGTTTCAAGACGGGTCGGGTGGGTGGCCGACCACCGCTGACCTCGAGCGCCACTTGTACGAGGGCCGATCTCGCCTGGCGGCGCGCTGCGCGCGGTCGGGACGGACTGAGGACAGTCCGTCCCGGCCGACGACGCGCTGGGACGGGGCCCCGCCCCTCCCGCTGGTCGGCAGGAGAGAAGGCGCGAGGACACTTCCCGCGCCCCGGGTAAGCGGCAAAGTCGGAGCGTGGGGTTTGTAAAGCCGGGCGCCCCGCCGAGGGGAGCGCCTGCCACCTTTCGCCCCGGCCCTTCCTGGCCAAACCGAGCCGGTCGCGCGCACCGCCGAAGAAGTGCACCCGACGGCGCCGAAGGCCCGACGGGCGGCGCTCCTCGGTCAAGGGATCCGCGCACCGCGCGCTGGCCGGCCGGGCCCGCCGAGCTGAATCCTCCGGCAGACCGCGGCGACTCCCACCCGCTTACCTCTTAGCGTTTCACGCCCTGTTGAACTCTCTTCAAAGTTCTTTCAACTTTCCTCACGGTACTTGTCGACTCATCGGTCTCGTGTCGGTATTTAGCCTTAGATGGAGTTTACCACCCGCTTTGGGCTGCATTCCCAAGCAACCCGACCGAGAAGAACCGCACTCGGCGGGAGGGGGCCTCTGCACCGCCCTCACACCGCCCACGGGCTAAGCCTCCATCAGAAGGACTTGGGCCCCGACCCGCGCCGAGAGAGACGGGTCTTCTGTACGCCACATGTCCTCGCCGCCGTGGCCCGGGCGGATTCGGCGCTGGGCTCTTCCTCTTCGCCGCCGCTACTGAGGGAATCTTGTTAGTTTTTTTCCTCCGCTTAGTAATATGCTTAAATTCAGCGGGTCGCCTCTGCCTGATCTGAGGTCGCTGTCGGATATGGGTTAGGAGCGCCGCCGCTGCTGCTGCGCGGGCTGGCCTGAACAGGTCTCGCCGCGCCGCCGGCAGGGCGCCGAGGGGGCGAGACGGAGCGCGAACCTCCCGCTACGCACGGAGCGCCCGAGGGGCGGAGGGAGCCGGGGGTCCACGCCGGGCGGGCGACGGAGGTGGCAGACACCCACCGAAGCCGCCGAGAGGAGGACGCCGCCCGGTCCCAGACGCCTGGGGGGACGCCGACCTCCCCCCCTCGTGGGAGGGGGAAGCCGGAGGAAGCGCTCGACTCCCGCCGAGGAGGCGATGCCCGTGGCGGTCTGCACTTGGGAGGACGGAGGGGAGCGGGAAGCCCCCCTGCGACGCTCCAGCCGCGGGACCCGGAGGTCCCGATCGATGGGAAAGCGACCCTCAGACAGGCGTGGCCCCGGACGGACCCGGGCCGCAGCGCGCTCGGGCGTCGATGATCGGCGTGTCCTGCACCACATTAGTTCTCGCAGCTGGCTGCGTTCTTCATCGACGCACGAGCCGAGTGATCCACCGCTAAGAGTCGTACTGCGTTTGAGTTTAGCGCCCGGAGGCGAGGCCGAACTGCACAGGCTTGTGTGGGTTCAAAAATACAAAGGGGGTCGCTCGACGGGCGCCGCGCGAGGGGGACTTCAACCCACGGTCCCGGCGGCCTGCTGGGTACCCGCCGGGGTTGGCAAAGCAAAGTCTTTCAGAGGCTCATGCCTCGCCCCACCCCGCGCCAAGGGGGTGGGGCGCCGCGTAGGTTGCTCAAGCCTCCGCGGGAGGTGCGCTGCCTCCCAGGGGAACGGCGCTCTTCTCGCGATCCTCTCTCCGCTTCTGCCTTAGGTTTTTGTGCGGTTCTTTGCCGCCTTGGATGTTTGAGCGGCAGACCTCTCGGCCACGGCCGCTGGAACATAGAGTAAAATAGGATAGAGGTTTTTTACCCCGACGGGCGCCTCCTTCGCGGGAGGAGACTTTGAACCCACGGTCCCGAGGCCGTATGGGTACTCGCCAGGGTCCCGCTCGCCCCGCCGCTGAAAGCAGGGGCCCGCCGAGTGCAGCGACAGTCAAGTTCTCTCGGATCTCTCTCTCTCCGCCTTAGGTTTTTGTGCGGTTCTTTGCCGCTTTGGGTTTTTGCGCGCTGCAGACCTCTCGGCCACGGCCGCTGGATCATAGAGTAAAATAGGATAGAGGTTTTTTTACCTCGACGGGCGCTCCTCCTTCGCGGGAGGAGACTTTGAACCCACGGTCCCGAGGCCGTATGGTACTCCGCCAGGGGCCTCGCTCAGCCCCGCCGCTGGAAAGCAGGGGCCCGCCGAGTGCAGCGACAGTCAAGTTCTCTCGGATCTCTCTCTCTCCGCCTTAGGTTTTTGTGCGGTTCTTTTGCCGCTTTGGGTTTTTGAGCGGCAGACCTCTCGGCCACGGCCGCTGGATCATAGAGTAAAATAGATAGAGGTTTTTTTACCCCGACGGGCGCCTCCTTCGCGGAGGAGACTTTGAACCCACGGTCCCGAGGCCGTATGGGTACTCCGCCAGGGCCCGGCTCGCCCCGCCGCTGGAAAGCAGGGGCCCGCCGAGTGCAGCGACAGTCATGGGCGCCGCGTAGGTTGCTCAAGCCTCCGCGGGAGGTGCGCTGCCTCCCAGGGGAACGGCGCCTTCTCGCGGATCTCTCTCGCTTCGCCTTAGGTTTTTGTGCGTTCTTTTTGCCGCCTTGGGTTTTTGAGCGGCAGACCTCTCGGCCACGGCCGCTGGATCATAGAGTAAAATAGGATAGAGGTTTTTTTACCCCGACGGGCGCCTCCTTCGCGCGGAGGAGACTTTGAACCCACGGTCCCGGAGGCCGTATGGGTACTCGCCAGGGCCCGCTCAGCCCCGCCGCTGAAAGCGGGGGCCGCCGAGTGCAGCGACAGTCAAGTTCCTTTTTTTCTTATCGCGCTTGCGCGCTTTCGCTGGTGCTCCGAGGGGAGAGGCCGCGCCGAGCCGCCGCCTCTGCCGCGCACCCGAGCTTGAGACGGGGAGGTGGGCTAGGCCTCGCCCGGGCGGTTTCGCTTGGATCGGGCCGGGCCGAGCACGATCCTTCCGCAGGTTCACCACGGAAACCTTGTTACGACTTTTACTTCCTCTAGATAGTCAAGTTTGATCGCCTTCCGGCGCCCCGCAGAGCTCTCGCGAGGGGCCCGCGGGGCCGGTCCGAGGACCTCACTAAACCATCCAATCGGTAGTAGCGACGGGCGGTGTGTACAAAGGGCAGGGACTTAATCAACGCGAGCTTATGACCCGCGCTTACTGGGAATTCCTCGATGGGAAATAGTTTCAATCCCCAGTCCCGATCACGAGCGGGTTCAGCTGGTTACCCGCGCCTCTCGGCGCAGGGTAGACACACGCTGATCCGCCCATTGTGGCGCGCGCAGCCCCGACATCTAAGGGCATCACAGACCTGTTATTGCTCCATCTCGCGTGGCTGAACGCCACTTGTCCCTCTAAGAAGTTTTTGACGCCGACCCAAGTGGCCGCGCCACTATTTAGCAAGCCGGAGTCTCGCTCGCTATCGGAATGAACCAGACAAATCGCTTCCACCAACTAAGAACGCCATGCACCACCACCCACAGAATCGAGAAAGAGCTATCAATCTGTCAATCCTTTCCGTGTCCGGGCCGGGTGAGGTTTCCCGTGTTGAGTCAAATTAAGCCGCAGGCTCCACTCCTGGTGGTGCCCTTCCGCAATTCCTTTAAGTTTCAGCTTTGCAACCATACTCCCGAACCCAAAGACTGCGGGTTTCCGCACGCCGCCCGGCGGTCATGGGAATAACGCCGCCGATCGCTGGTCGGCATCGCTTACGGTCGGAACTACGACGGTATCTGATCGCCTTCAACCTCCGACTTTCGTTTCTGATTAATGAAAACATTCTTGGCAAATGCTGCGCTTCGTCCGCCTTGCGCCGGTCCAAGAATTTCACCTCTAGCGCGCAATACGAATGCCCCGCCGCCCTCTTAATCATGGCTCCGGTTCCAGAAACCCACAAAATAGAACCGAGTCCTATTCCATTATTCCTAGCTGCGTATTCAGCGGCGACGCCGCCTGCTTTGAACACTCTAATTTTTTCAAAGTAAACGCTTTGGCTCTCGACCGACACCCAGCCAAGGGCATCCGGGGCGCCGAGGCAGGGACCTGGGACGGGCGGTGGCTCGCCTCTCGCGGACCGCCAGCCAGATCCCGAGATCCAACTACGAGCTTTTTAACTGCAGCAACTTTAATATACGCTATTGAGCTGGAATTACCGCGCTGCTGGCACCAGACTTGCCTCCAATGGGTCCTCGCCATGTGTTTAAGATACGCTATTCCAATTACAGGGCCTCAAAGAGACCTGTATTGTTATTTTTCGCTACTACCTCCGAGTCGGAAATGGGTAATTTGCGCGCCTGCTGCCTTCCTTGGATGTGGTAGCCGCTTCTCAGGCTCCTCTCCGAATCGAACCCTGATTCCCGTCACCCGTGGTCACCATGGTAGGCGCCTGATGTACCATCGAAAGTTGATAGGGCAGACACTGAATGAATCGCCGCCGCCGCGAAGGGCGAGCGATCGCCCGAGGTTATCTAGAGTCACCAAAGGTACCGGTCCGAGGACGGATCTCGGGGCCCGGATGGGTTTTGATCTGATAAATGCATCGCTGCCCCTAGCCTCCCGCCCCCCGCGAGGAGAGGCGGTCGCCCGGTCGGCGCCGCTTGCATGTATTAGCTCTGGAATTGCCACAGTTATCCAAGTACCGGGTGGAGCGATCAAAGGGACCATAACTGATTTAATGAGCCATTCGCAGTTTCACTGTACCGCCGTGGTGCACTTAGACCTGCATGGCTTAATCTTTGAGACAAGCATATGTTACTGGCAGGATCAACCAGGTAACCCCTGTGGGTCGAGGGGACCAACCGACGCTGGCGCTTTTTTGCTTACACACGGTCTCAGTCCGCCTGAGGAGGGGGCCTGGGCAGACCCCGCTTGACCTCGGCTAAGACCGCCGCCATAGGGCGACGCGCTGCTCGAACCTTCCCGGCGGGGTCGCTGCTGGGGTGGGTGGCCGCTGGGATCGCGCCGACGCCGGAAAAGTGTGTTTCACGGGACGGGGTACCGCCGCGCGCCGCCGGACGCTGCCGCGTTTCTGCCCTCCACGCCCGCCGTGACGGACTCTTCGCGCTCTGACCGCCGCCTCAGGCCTCCTCCGGCGGGTTCGCGCTTTCCTCGGCTGAGGGGGCCTGCTCGTAACGAACGCCCAAATTGCCCGGCGCGCGCGTGCTGTCAAAGCCCAAACGTAAACCCATTGCACGCCGTGCCTCTGCCAGGCACTCCCGAGCCATAGCAGGCAGCGGGCTGGCCGGGTGGGGTCTCAGGCTAGGCGCGCTGCGCCCCAATCGATCACGCTGGGCCGAGGGGACGCCGCCGCCGAACGCCCTCTCTCGGCGCCTGTGTCCGTGTTTCAGGTGAAGCGCTCGATAGCTCCTCGCCCCGAGCTTCAGAAAGATTGCGCTCAAAACCTAAGTCGATATGGACTTAGTCGCTTTTTCGACTTTTTTTCGCCAGAGACTAAGTCCACAAAACACGCTGCTCACCAAATCGTACCCATGTAAAAGTTGTTCCTGTGTAAACGCCACCTCCAGGGTCGCGGAAAATTTGAATCATGCCCGGAGGAGGCCTCTCGGTCGGCCTGACTCGAGCCTCGGAGGGTATGGAAGTCGGACCTTTCCCGGTTGACTTAGTGCAATTTTCAAACGAAAATCATCCAGGCGCTTCATCCGACCGATCGAGTCCGGTTAAGCGCGCCTTCCCGACGCTTTCCCACTCGACTTCGCCGCCCTGGAGGAAATTTTTTTCGCTCAAAACCTAAGTCCAAACATCCAGGCGCTTCATCCGACCGATCGAGTCCGTTAAGTGCGCCTTCCCGGACGCTTTCCCACTCGACTTCGCCGCCCTGGAGGAAATTTTTTTTCGCTCAAAACCTAAGTCCAAACATCCAGGCGCTTCATCCGACCGATCGAGTCCGGTTAAGTGCGCTTCCCGGACGCTTTCCCACTCGACTTCGCCGCCCTGGAGGAAATTTTTTTTCGCTCAAAACCTAAGTCCAAACATCCAGGCGCTTCATCCGACCGACGAGTCCGGTTAAGTGCGCCTTCCCGGACGCTTTCCCACTCGACTTCGCCGCCCTGGAGGAAATTTTTTTTCGCTCAAAACCTAAGTCCAAACATCCAGGCGCTTCATCCGACCGACGAGTCCGGTTAAGCGCGCCTTCCCGACGCTTTCCCACTCGACTTCGCCGCCCTGGAGGAAATTTTTTTCGCTCAAAACCTAAGTCCAAACATCCAGGCGCTTCATCCGACCGATCGAGTCCGGTTAAGTGCGCCTTCCCGACGCTTTCCCACTCGACTTCGCCGCCCTGGAGGAAATTTTTTGCTCAAAACCTAAGTCCAAACATCCAGGCGCTTCATCCGACCGATCGAGTCCGGTTAAGCGCGCTTTCCCGGACGCTTTCCCACTCGACTTCGCCGCCCTGGAGGAAATTTTTTTTGCTTCAAAACCTAAGTCCAAACATCCAGGCGCTTCATCCGACCGATCGAGTCCGGTTAAGTGCGCTTCCCGACGCTTTCCCACTCGACTTCGCCGCCCTGGAGGAAATTTTTTTGCTTTCAAAACCTAAGTCCAGACATCCAGGCGCTTCATCCAGCCGATCTCGGCCGGGTTAAGTGCGACTTCGACGCTTTCCCACTCGACCCCGGGTCCCTGGAGGAAATTTTTTCGCTCAAAACCTAAGTCCAAACATCCAGGCGCATATTTCAGACGATCTCGGCCGGTTAAGCGCGACTTCCCGGACGCTTTCCCACTCGACTTCGCCACCCTGGAGGAAATTTTTTTGCTTTCAAAACCTAAGTCCAAACATCCAGGCGCATATTTCAGACGCGATCTCGCCGGGTTAAGTGCGACTTCCCGGACGCTTTCCCACTCGACTTCCCGCCACCCTGGAGGAAATTTTTTTGCTTTCAAAACCTAAGTCCAAACATCCAGGCGCATATTTCAGACGATCTCGGCCGGGTTAAGTGCGACTTCCCGGACGCTTTCCCACTCGACTTCGCCACCCTGGAGGATTTTTTTGCTTTCAAAACCTAAGTCCAAACATCCAGGCGCATATTTCAGCCGATCTCGCCCGGGTTAGTGCGACTTCTCGGACGCTTTCCCACTCGACCTCCACCCTGGAGGTATTTTTTAAGCGTTCAAAACCTAAGTCCAGACATCCAGGCGCATATTTCAGACGATCTCGGCCGGGTTAAGTGCGACTTCCCGGACGCTTTCCCACTCGACTTCGCCACCCTGGAGGATTTTTTTGCTTTCAAAACCTAAGTCCAAACATCCAGGCGCATATTTCAGACGATCTCGCCGGTTAAGTGCGACTTCCCGGACGCTTTCCCACTCGACTTCGCCACCCTGGAGGATTTTTTTGCTTTCAAAACCTAAGTCCAGACATCCAGGCGCATATTTCAGCCGATCTCGCCGGGTTAAGTGCGACTTCTCGGACGCTTTCCCACTCGACTTCTCCACCCTGGAGGTATTTTTTGCCGCTCAAAACCTAAGTCCAGACATCCAGGCGCATATTTCAGACGATCTCGGCCGGGTTAAGTGCGACTTCCCGGACGCTTTCCCACTCGACTTCGCCCACCCTGGAGGATTTTTTTGCTTTCAAAACCTAAGTCCAAACATCCAGGCGCATATTTCAGCCGATCTCGGCCGGGTTAAGTGCGACTTCTCGGACGCTTTCCCACTCGACCCTCCACCCTGGAGGATTTTTTGCCGCTCAAAACCTACGCCCAGACATCCAGGCGCTGCACAGCCGATCAAGGCCGGGTTAAGAGCGACTTCTCGACACACACATTTACGAACCCCGTGTCTGGATTTCAATTTTCCAAAGGGCCTGGGCTCACACATTAACCCCAACGCAGTAACACTTTAATGGGCATCGTTTTATTTCATTCTCGCCCTGGATGAATGTTTTACAAAGGGCCTGCGCTCACAGACTAACCCTACACACTAACACCTTATTGGGCATAATTTTTTTCTATAAAGGCCCTGGATGAATGTTTTCTATAAGGCCTGCGCTCACAGACTAACCCCATCACAATAACACTTATGTGGGCATGATTTTATTCTATAAAGGCCCTGGATGAATGTTTTCTATAAGGCCTGCGCTCACAGACTAACCCCATCACAATAACACTTATTTGGGCATGATTTTATTTAAAAAGGCCCTGGATGAATGTTTTCTACAAAGGCCTGCGCTCACAGACTAACCCGACACAGTAGCGCCTTATTGGGCATGATTTTATTTAATAAAGGCCCTGGAGGAATGTTTTCTATAAGGCCTGCACTCACAGACTAACCCCATCACAATAACACTTATTTGGGCATGATTTTATTCTATAAAGGCCCTGGATGAATGTTTTCTATAAGGCCTGCGCTCACAGACTAACCCTATCACAATAACACTTATTTGGGCATGATTTTATTTAATAAAGGCCCTGGATGAATGTTTTCTATAAGGCCTGCGCCACAGACTAACCCCATCACAATAACACTTATTTGGGCATGATATTATTTAATAAAGGCCCTGGATGAATGTTTTACAAAGGGCCTGCGCCACAGACTAACCCCTACACAGTAACACCTTATTGGGCATGATTTTATTTAATAGAGACCCTGGATGAATGTTTTCTATAAGGCCTGCGCTCACAGACTAACCCCATCACAATAACACTTATTTGGGCATGATTTTATTTAATAAAGGCCCTGATGAATGTTTTCTATAAGGCCCAAGCGCCACAGACTAACCCCTAACCCTAACCCTAACCCTAACCCTAACCCTAGCCCTAACCCTAACCCTAACCCTAACCCCTAACCCTAACCCTAACCCTAACCCTAACCCTAACCCTAACCCTAACCCTAACCCTAGCCCTAACCCTAACCCTAACCCTAACCCTAGCCCTAACCCCTAACCCTAACCCAAACCCTAACCCTAACCCTAACCCTAGCCCTAACCCTAACCCTAACCCTAACCCTAACCCTAACCCTAACCCTAACCTTATTGGGCATGATTTTACTCTATAAAGGCCCTGGGTGACAGTTTTACACAGGGCCTGGGGTCACAGACTAACCCCATCACAATAGCACTTATTTGGGCATGTTTTTATTTAATAAAGGCCCTGATTGAATGTTTTCTATAAGGCCTGCGCCACAGACTAACCCGACACAGTAACGCTTCATTGGGCATGATTTTATTTAATAAAGGCCCTGGAACAATGTTTTCTATAAGGCCTGCGCTCAGACTAACCCGACACAGTAACTCTTTGTTGGGCATGATTTTACTTAATAAAGGCCCTGGAAAATGTTTTCTATAAGGCCTGCGCCACAGACTAACCCGACACAGTAACGCTTTATTGGGCATGATTTTATTTAATAAAGGCCCTGGAAAAATGTTTTCTATAAGGCCTGCGCCACAGACTAACCCGACACAGTAACGCTTCATTGGGCATGATTTTATTTAATAAAGGCCCTGGAACAATGTTTTCTATAAGGCCTGCGCCACAGACTAACCCGACACAGTAACTCTTTGTTGGGCATGATTTTACTTAATAAAGGCCCTGGAAAATGTTTTCTATAAGGCCTGCGCCACAGACTAACCCGACACAGTAACGCTTTATTGGGCATGATTTTATTTAATAAAGGCCCTGGAAAAATGGTTTCTATAAGGCCTGCGCCACAGACTAACCCGACACAGTAACGCTTCATTGGGCATGATTTTATTTAATAAAGGCCCTGATGACAGTTTTCTTTAAGGCCTGCGCCACAGACTAACCCGACACATTAACGCTTTATTGGGCATGATTGTATTTAATAAAGGCCCTGGATGAATGTTTTCTATAAGGCCTGCGCCACAGACTAACCCCGACACAGTAACTCTTCATTGGGCATGATTTTATTTAATAAAGGCCCTCGATGAATGTTTTGTATAAGGCCTGCCTCACAGACTAACCCGACACAGTAACTCTTTATTGGGCGTGATTTTATTTAATAAAGGCCCTGGAAAATGTTTTCTATAAGGCCTGCGCCACAGACTGACCCCGACACAGTAACTCTTTATTGGGCATGATTTTATTTAATAAAGGCCCTCGATGAATGTTTTCTATAAGGCCTGCGCTCACTGACTAACCCCGTCACATAATAACACTTTATGGGCATGATTTTATTTAATTAAGGCCCTGATGACAGTTTTCTTTAAGGCCTACCTCACAGACTAACCCGACACAGTAACTCTTTATTGGGCGTGATTTTATTTAATAAAGGCCCTGGAAAATGTTTTTCTATAAGGCCTGCGCCACAGACTAACCCGACACAGTAACGCTTTATTGGGCGTGATTTTATTTAATAAAGGCCCTCGATGAATGTTTTTCTATAAGGCCTGCGCCACAGACTAACCCGACACAGTAACTCTTTATTGGGCGTGATTTTATTTAATAAAGGCCCTGGAAAATGTTTTCTATAAGGCCTGCGCCACAGACTGACCCCGACACAGTAACTCTTTATTGGGCATGATTTTATTTAATAAAGGCCCTCGATGAATGTTTTCTATAAGGCCTGCGCCACTGACTAACCCCTCATAAATAACACTCTTATGGGCATGATTTTATTTAATTAAGGCCCTGATGACAGTTTTCTTTAAGGCCTACCTCACAGACTAACCCGACACAGTAACTCTTTATTGGGCGTGATTTTATTTAATAAAGGCCCTGGAAAATGTTTTTCTATAAGGCCTGCGCCACAGACTAACCCGACACAGTAACGCTTTATTGGGCGTGATTTTATTTAATAAAGGCCCTGGAAAATGTTTTCTATAAGCACTGCGCTCACTGACTAACCTCACATAATAACACTCTTATGGGCATGATTTTATTTAATAAAGGCCCTGATGACAGTTTTCTTTAAGGCCTGCGCCACAGACTAACCCGACACAGTAACTCTTTGTTGGGCATGATTTTACTTAATAAAGGCCCTGGAAAATGTTTTCTATAAGGCCTGCGCCACAGACTAACCCGACACAGTAACGCTTTATTGGGCATGATTTTATTTAATAAAGGCCCTGGAAAAATGTTTTCTATAAGGCCTGCGCCACAGACTAACCCGACACAGTAACGCTTTATTGGGCATGATTTTATTTAATAAAGGCCCTGATAAATGTTTTCTTTAAGGCCTGCGCCACAGACTAACCCCATATAATAACACTCTTATGGGCATGATTTTATTTAATAAAGGCCCTGATGACAGTTTTTTTAAGGCCTGCCTCACAGACTAACCCGACACAGTAACTCTTTATTGGGCGTGATTTTATTTAATAAAGGCCCTGGAAAATGTTTTTCTATAAGGCCTGCGCCACAGACTAACCCACCCATTAACTCTTTATTGGGCATGATTTTATTTAATAAAGGCCCTCGATGAATGTTTTCCATAAGGCCTGCGCCACAGACTAACCCCACCACAATAACACAGATTTGGGTATGATTTTATTTATTAAAGGCCCTGATGAATGTTTTCACAAAGGCCTGCGCTCACAGACTCGCCCCAAGCAGCAGCGACGCGCAGGGCACGAATTTCAGAGTTTTTAGAGAAAAAAAAAAAAAAAAAAAAAAAATTAAAGTTGATGTAAAAGTTGTTCTGGTAAACGGCCACCTCCGGGTCGCGGTGAAATTTGAATCGTGCCCGGAAGAGGCCTCGGTCGGCCTGACTCGAGCCTCGGAGGGTATGGAAGTCGGACCTTTCCCGGTTGACTTAGTGCAATTTTCAAACGAAAATCATCCAGGCGCATATTTCAGCCGATCTCAGCCGGGTTAAGTGCGACTTCTCGACGCTTTCCCACTCGACCCCGCCTCCTGGAGGAAATTTTTTCGCTCAAAACCTAAGTCCAAACATCCAGGCGCATATTTCAGCCGATCTCAGCCGGGTTAAGTGCGACTTCGGACGCTTTCCCACTCGACCCCGCCTCCTGGAGGAAATTTTTTTTCGCTCAAAACCTAAGTCCAAACATCCAGGCGCATATTTCAGCCGATCTCGCCGGGTTAAGTGCGACTTCGACGCTTTCCCACTCGACCCGCCTCCTGGAGGAAATTTTTTTCGCTCAAAACCTAAGTCCAAACATCCAGGCGCATATTTCAGCCGATCTCGCCGGGTTAAGTGCGACTTCTCGACGCTTTTCCCACTCGACTTCGCCGCCCTGGAGGAAATTTTTTTCGCTCAAAACCTAAGTCCAAACATCCAGGCGCTTCATCCGACCGATCGAGTCCGGTTAAGTGCGCCTTCCCGACGCTTTCCCACTCGACTTCGCCGCCCTGGAGGAAATTTTTTTGCTTCAAAACCTAAGTCCAAACATCCAGGCGCTTCATCCGACCGATCGAGTCCGGTTAAGCGCGCTTTCCCGACGCTTTCCCACTCGACTTCGCCGCCCTGGAGGAAATTTTTTGCGCTTCAAAACCTAAGTCCAAACATCCAGGCGCTTCATCCGACCGATCGAGTCCGGTTAAGTGCGCTTTCCCGACGCTTTCCCACTCGACTTCGCCGCCCTGGAGGAAATTTTTTTGCGCTCAAAACCTAAGTCCAAACATCCAGGCGCTTCATCCGACCGATCGAGTCCGGTTAAGTGCGCCTTCCCGGACGCTTTCCCACTCGACTTCGCCGCCCTGGAGGAAATTTTTTTGCTCAAAACCTAAGTCCAAACATCCAGGCGCTTCATCCGACCGATCGAGTCCGGTTAAGTGCGCCTTCCCGACGCTTTCCCACTCGACTTCGCCGCCCTGGAGGAAATTTTTTTGCTTTCAAAACCTAAGTCCAGACATCCAGGCGCTTCATCCAGCCGATCTCGGCCGGGTTAAGTGCGACTTCGACGCTTTCCCACTCGACCCGGGTCTCCTGGAGGAAATTTTTTTCGCTCAAAACCTAAGTCCAAACATCCAGGCGCATATTTCAGACGATCTCGCCGGGTTAGTGCGACTTCCCGACGCTTTCCCACTCGACCCCGCCACCCTGGAGGAAATTTTTTGCTTTCAAAACCTAAGTCCAAACATCCAGGCGCATATTTCAGACGATCTCGGCCGGGTTAAGTGCGACTTCCCGACGCTTTCCCACTCGACTTCCCGCCACCCTGGAGGAAATTTTTTTGCTTTCAAAACCTAAGTCCAAACATCCAGGCGCATATTTCAGACGATCTCGCCGGTTAAGTGCGACTTCCCGACGCTTTCCCACTCGACTTCGCCGCCACCCTGGAGGATTTTTTTGCTTTCAAAACCTAAGTCCAAACATCCAGGCGCATATTTCAGCCGATCTCGGCCGGGTTAAGTGCGACTTCTCGGACGCTTTCCCACTCGACCTCCACCCTGGAGGTATTTTTGCCGCTCAAAACCTAAGTCCAGACATCCAGGCGCATATTTCAGACGATCTCGGCCGGGTTAAGTGCGACTTCCCGACGCTTTCCCACTCGACCCCCGCCACCCTGGAGGATTTTTTTGCTTTCAAAACCTAAGTCCAAACATCCAGGCGCATATTTCAGACGATCTCGCCGGGTTAAGTGCGACTTCCCGACGCTTTCCCACTCGACTTCGCCACCCTGGAGGATTTTTTTGCTTTCAAAACCTAAGTCCAGACATCCAGGCGCATATTTCAGCCGATCTCGGCCGGGTTAAGTGCGACTTCTCGACGCTTTCCCACTCGACCCTCCACCCTGGAGGTATTTTTGCCGCTCAAAACCTAAGTCCAGACATCCAGGCGCATATTTCAGACGATCTCGCCGGGTTAAGTGCGACTTCCCGGACGCTTTCCCACTCGACTTCGCCACCCTGGAGGATTTTTTTGCTTTCAAAACCTAAGTCCAAACATCCAGGCGCATATTTCAGCCGATCTCGCCGGGTTAAGTGCGACTTCTCGACGCTTTCCCACTCGACCCTCCACCCTGGAGGATTTTTTGCCGCTCAAAACCTACGCCCAGACATCCAGGCGCTGCTACAGCCGATCAAGGCCGGGTTAAGAGCGACTTCTCGACACACACATTTACGAACCCCGTGTCTGGATTTCAATTTTCCAAAGGGCCTGGGCTCACACATTAACCCCAACGCAGTAACACTTTAATGGGCATCGCTTTATTTCATTCTCGCCCTGGATGAATGTTTTACAAAGGGCCTGCGCCACAGACTAACCCTACACACTAACACCTTATTGGGCATAATTTTTTCTATAAAGGCCCTGGATGAATGTTTTCTATAAGGCCTGCGCTCACAGACTAACCCCATCACAATAACACTTATGTGGGCATGATTTTATTCTATAAAGGCCCTGGATGAATGTTTTCTATAAGGCCTGCGCTCACAGACTAACCCCATCACAATAACACTTATTTGGGCATGATTTTATTTAAAAAGGCCCTGATGAATGTTTTCTACAAAGGCCTGCGCCACAGACTAACCCGACACAGTAGCGCCTTATTGGGCATGATTTTATTTAATAAAGGCCCTGGAGGAATGTTTTCTATAAGGCCTGCACTCACAGACTAACCCCATCACAATAACACTTATTTGGGCATGATTTTATTCTATAAAGGCCCTGGATGAATGTTTTCTATAAGGCCTGCGCTCACAGACTAACCCTATCACAATAACACTTATTTGGGCATGATTTTATTTAATAAAGGCCCTGGATGAATGTTTTCTATAAGGCCTGCGCCACAGACTAACCCCATCACAATAACACTTATTTGGGCATGATATTATTTAATAAAGGCCCTGATGAATGTTTTACAAAGGGCCTGCGCTCACAGACTAACCCTACACAGTAACACCTTATTGGGCATGATTTTATTTAATAGAGACCCTGGATGAATGTTTTCTATAAGGCCTGCGCTCACAGACTAACCCCATCACAATAACACTTATTTGGGCATGATTTTATTTAATAAAGGCCCTGATGAATGTTTTCTATAAGGCCCACACCACAGACTAACCCTAACCCTAACCCTAACCCTAACCCTAACCCTAGCCCTAACCCTAACCCTAACCCTAACCCTAACCCTAACCCTAACCCCTAACCCTAACCCTAACCCTAACCCTAACCCTAGCCCTAACCCTAACCCTAACCCTAACCCCTAGCCCTAACCCTAACCCTAACCCAAACCCTAACCCTAACCCCTAACCCTAGCCCTAACCCTAACCCTAACCCTAACCCTAACCCTAACCCTAACCCTAACCTTATTGGGCATGATTTTACTCTATAAAGGCCCTGGGTGACAGTTTTACACAGGGCCTGGGGTCACAGACTAACCCCATCACAATAGCACTTATTTGGGCATGTTTTTATTTAATAAAGGCCCTGATTGAATGTTTTCTATAAGGCCTGCGCCACAGACTAACCCGACACAGTAACGCTTCATTGGGCATGATTTTATTTAATAAAGGCCCTGGAACAATGTTTTCTATAAGGCCTGCGCCACAGACTAACCCGACACAGTAACTCTTTGTTGGGCATGATTTTACTTAATAAAGGCCCTGGAAAATGTTTTCTATAAGGCCTGCGCCACAGACTAACCCGACACAGTAACGCTTTATTGGGCATGATTTTATTTAATAAAGGCCCTGGAAAAATGTTTTCTATAAGGCCTGCGCTCACAGACTAACCCGACACAGTAACGCTTCATTGGGCATGATTTTATTTAATAAAGGCCCTGGAACAATGTTTTCTATAAGGCCTGCGCCACAGACTAACCCGACACAGTAACTCTTTGTTGGGCATGATTTTACTTAATAAAGGCCCTGGAAAATGTTTTCTATAAGGCCTGCGCTCACAGACTAACCCGACACAGTAACGCTTTATTGGGCATGATTTTATTTAATAAAGGCCCTGGAAAAATGGTTTCTATAAGGCCTGCGCCACAGACTAACCCGACACACAGTAACGCTTCATTGGGCATGATTTTATTTAATAAAGGCCCTGATGACAGTTTTTTTAAGGCCTGCGCCACAGACTAACCCGACACATTAACGCTTTATTGGGCATGATTGTATTTAATAAAGGCCCTGATGAATGTTTTCTATAAGGCCTGCGCCACAGACTAACCCCGACACAGTAACTCTTCATTGGGCATGATTTTATTTAATAAAGGCCCTCGATGAATGTTTTGTATAAGGCCTGCCTCACAGACTAACCCGACACAGTAACTCTTTATTGGGCGTGATTTTATTTAATAAAGGCCCTGGAAAATGTTTTCTATAAGGCCTGCGCCACAGACTGACCCCGACACAGTAACTCTTTATTGGGCATGATTTTATTTAATAAAGGCCCTCGATGAATGTTTTCTATAAGGCCTGCGCCACTGACTAACCCCACACAATAACACTCTTATGGGCATGATTTTATTTAATTAAGGCCCTGATGACAGTTTTCTTTAAGGCCTACCTCACAGACTAACCCGACACAGTAACTCTTTATTGGGCGTGATTTTATTTAATAAAGGCCCTGGAAAATGTTTTTCTATAAGGCCTGCGCCACAGACTAACCCGACACAGTAACGCTTTATTGGGCGTGATTTTATTTAATAAAGGCCCTCGATGAATGTTTTTCTATAAGGCCTGCGCCACAGACTAACCCGACACAGTAACTCTTTATTGGGCGTGATTTTATTTAATAAAGGCCCTGGAAAATGTTTTCTATAAGGCCTGCGCCACAGACTGACCCCGACACAGTAACTCTTTATTGGGCATGATTTTATTTAATAAAGGCCCTCGATGAATGTTTTCTATAAGGCCTGCGCCACTGACTAACCCCTGCATAATAACACTCTTATGGGCATGATTTTATTTAATTAAGGCCCTGATGACAGTTTTCTTTAAGGCCTACCTCACAGACTAACCCGACACAGTAACTCTTATTGGGCGTGATTTTATTTAATAAAGGCCCTGGAAAATGTTTTTCTATAAGGCCTGCGCCACAGACTAACCCGACACAGTAACGCTTTATTGGGCGTGATTTTATTTAATAAAGGCCCTGGAAAAATGTTTTCTATAAGCACTGCGCTCACTGACTAACCCCTCACATAATAACACTCTTATGGGCATGATTTTATTTAATAAAGGCCCTGGATGACAGTTTTCTTTAAGGCCTGCGCCACAGACTAACCCGACACAGTAACTCTTTGTTGGGCATGATTTTACTTAATAAAGGCCCTGGAAAATGTTTTCTATAAGGCCTGCGCCACAGACTAACCCGACACAGTAACGCTTTATTGGGCATGATTTTATTTAATAAAGGCCCTGGAAAAATGTTTTCTATAAGGCCTGCGCCACAGACTAACCCGACACAGTAACGCTTTATTGGGCATGATTTTATTTAATAAAGGCCCTGATAAATGTTTTCTTTAAGGCCTGCGCCACAGACTAACCCCTGCTATAATAACACTCTTATGGGCATGATTTTATTTAATAAAGGCCCTGATGACAGTTTTTTTAAGGCCTGCCTCACAGACTAACCCGACACAGTAACTCTTATTGGGCGTGATTTTATTTAATAAAGGCCCTGGAAAATGTTTTTCTATAAGGCCTGCGCTCACAGACTAACCCACCCATTAACTCTTTATTGGGCATGATTTTATTTAATAAAGGCCCTCGATGAATGTTTTCCATAAGGCCTGCGCTCACAGACTAACCCCACACAATAACACAGATTTGGGTATGATTTTATTTATTAAAGGCCCTGATGAATGTTTTCTACAAAGGCCTGCGCCACAGACTCGCCTCAGTTAAAGCAGCGACGCGCAGGGCACGAATTTCAGAGTTTTTAGAGAAAAAAAAAAAAAAAAAAAAAAAAAAAGTTGATGTAAAAGTTGCTCTGGTAAACGGCCACCTCCGGGTCGCGGTGAAATTTGAATCGTGCCCGAAGAGGCCTCTCGGTCGGCCTGACTCGAGCCTCGGAGGGTATGGAAGTCGGACCTTTCCCGGTTGACTTAGTGCAATTTTCAAACGAAAATCATCCAGGCGCATATTTCAGCCGATCTCAGCCGGGTTAAGTGCGACTTCTCGACGCTTTCCCACTCGACCCGCCTCCTGGAGGAAATTTTTTCGCTCAAAACCTAAGTCCAAACATCCAGGCGCATATTTCAGCCGATCTCAGCCGGTTAAAGTGCGACTTCTCGACGCTTTCCCACTCGACTCGCCTCCTGGAGGAAATTTTTTTTTCGCTTCAAAACCTAAGTCCAAACATCCAGGCGCATATTTCAGCCGATCTCGGCCGGGTTAAGTGCGACTTCTCGGACGCTTTCCCACTCGACTTCGCCTCCCCTGGAGGAAATTTTTTCGCTTTCAAAACCTAAGTCCAAACATCCAGGCGCATATTTCAGCCGATCTCGCCCGGTTAAGTGCGACTTCTCGGACGCTTTCCCACTCGACCCGCCTCCTGGAGGAAATTTTTTTCGCTCAAAACCTAAGTCCAAACATCCAGGCGCATATTTCAGCCGATCTCAGCCGGGTTAAGTGCGACTTCGGACGCTTTCCCACTCGACCCCAGGCCTCCCTGGAGGAAATTTTTTTTGCTTTCAAAACCTAAGTCCAGACATCCAGGCGCATATTTCAGCCGATCTCAGCCGGGTTAAGTGCGACTTCTCGACGCTTTCCCACTCGACCCCCGCCGTCCTGGAGGAAATTTTTTTTGCTTTCAAAACCTAAGTCCAGACATCCAGGCGCATATTTCAGCCGATCTCGGCCGGGTTAAGTGCGACTTCTCGGACGCTTTCCCACTCGACCTCCACCCTGGAGGATTTTTTTGC
>NW_025047683.1:2809466-2814466 GCF_018831695.1 Puntigrus tetrazona | reverse complement strand
AAAATAGGATAGAGGTTTTTTACCCCCGACGGGCGCCTCTCTTCGCGGGAGGAGACTTTGAACCCACGGTCCCGAGGCCGTATGGTACTCGCCAGGGCCCCGGCTCAGCCCCGCCGCTGAAAGCGGGGCCGCCGAGTGCAGCGACAGTCAAGTTCCTTTTTTCTTATCGCGCTTCGCGCTTTCGCTGTGCTCCGAGGGGAGGCCGCGCCGAGCCGCCGCCTCTGCCGCGCACCCGAGCTTGAGACGGGGAGGTGGGCTAGGCCTCCGCCCGGGCGGTTTCGCTTGGATCGGGCCGGGCCGAGCACGATCCTTCCGCAGGTTCACCACGGAAACCTTGTTACGACTTTTACTTCTCTAGATAGTCAAGTTTGATCGCCTTCCGGCGCCCGCCAGAGCTCCCGCGAGGCCCGGCGGGCCGGTCCGAGGACCTCACTAAACCATCCAATCGGTAGTAGCGACGGGCGTGTGTACAAAGGGCAGGGACTTAATCAACGCGAGCTTATGACCCGCGCTACTGGGAATTCTCGTTGATGGGAAATAGTTTCAATCCCCAGTCCCGATCACGAGCGGGTTCAGCTGGAGCACCCGCGCCTCTCGGCGCAGGGTAGACACACGCTGATCCGCCCATTGTGGCGCGCAGCAGCCCCGACATCTAAGGCATCACAGACCTGTTATTGCTCCATCTCGCGTGGCTGAACGCCACTTGTCCTCTAAGAAGTTTTTGACGCCGACCCAAGTGGCCGCGCCACTATTTAGCAAGCCGGAGTCTCGCTCGCTATCGGAATGAACCAGACAAATCGCTTCCACCAACTAAGAACGGCCATGCACCACCACCCACAGAATCGAAAGAGCTATCAATCTGTCAATCCTTTCCGTGTCCGGGCCGGGTGAGGTTTCCCGTGTTGAGTCAAATTAAGCCGCAGGCTCCACTCCTGGTGGTGCCTTCCGCAATTCCTTTAAGTTTCAGCTTTGCAACCATACTCCCGGAACCCAAAGACTGCGGGTTTCCGCACGCCGCCCGGCGGTCATGGGAATAACGCCGCCGATCGCTGGTCGGCATCGCTTACGGTCGGAACTACGACGGTATCTGATCGCCTTCAACCTCCGACTTTCGTTTCTTGATTAATGAAAACATTCTTGGCAAATGCTTTCGCTTTCGTCCCGCCTTGCGCCGTCCAAGAATTTCACCTCTAGCGCGCAATACGAATGCCCCGCCGCCCTCTTAATCATGGCTCCGGTTCCAGAAACCCACAAAATAGAACCGAGTCCTATTCCATTATTCCTAGCTGCGTATTCAGCGGCGACGCCGCCTGCTTTGAACACTCTAATTTTTTCAAAGTAAACGCTTTGGGCCCTCGACCGACACCCAGCCAAGGGCATCCGGGGCGCTGAGGCAGGGACCTGGGACGGGCGGTGGCTCGCGCTCTCGGCGGACCGCCAGCCAGATCCCGAGATCCAACTACGAGCTTTTTAACTGCAGCAACTTTAATATACGCTATTGAGCTGGAATTACCGCGCTGCTGGCACCAGACTTGCCTCCAATGGGTCCTCGCCATGTGTTTAAGATACGCTATTCCAATTACAGGGCCTCAAAGAGACCTGTATTGTTATTTTTCGCTACTACCTCCCGAGTCGGAAATGGGTAATTTGGCGCGCTTGCTGCTGCCTTCCTTGGATGTGGTAGCCGCTTTCAGGCTCCTCTCCGAATCGAACCCTGATTCCCGCCACCCGTGGTCACCATGGTAGGCGCCTGATGTACCATCGAAAGTTGATAGGCAGACACTGAATGAATCGCCGCCGCCGCGAAGGGCGAGCGATCGCCCGAGGTTATCTAGAGTCACCAAAGGTACCGGTCCGAGGACGGATCGCCGGGGCCCGGATGGGTTTTGATCTGATAAATGCATCGCTGCCTCAGCCTCCCGCCCCGCGAGGAGAGGCGGTCGCCCGGTCGGCGCTGCTTGCATGTATTAGCTCTGGAATTGCCACAGTTATCCAAGTACCGGGTGGAGCGATCAAAGGGACCATAACTGATTTAATGAGCCATTCGCAGTTTCACTGTACCGCCGTGGTGCACTTAGACCTGCATGGCTTAATCTTTGAGACAAGCATATGTTACTGGCAGGATCAACCAGGTAACCCCTGTGGGTCGAGGGACCAACCGACGCTGGCGCTGCTTTTGCTTACACACGGTCTCAGTCCGCCTGAGGAGGGGGCCTGGGCAGACCCCGCTTGACCTCGGCTAAGACCGCCGCCATAGGGCGACGCGCTGCTCGAACCTTCCCGGCGGGGTCGCCGCTGGGGTGGGTGGCCGCTGGGATCGCGCCGACGCCGAAAAGTGTGTTTCACGGGACGGGGTACCGCCGCGCGCCGCCGGACGCTGCCGCGCTTCTGCCCTCCACGCCCGCCGTGACGGACTCTTCGCGCCTGACCGCCGCTTCAGGCCTCCTCCGGCGGGTTCGGCGCTTCCTCGGGCTGAGGGGGCCTGCTCGTAACGAACGCCCAAATTGCCCGGCGCGCGCGTGCTGTCAAAGCCCAAACGTAAACCCATTGCACGCCGTGCTCCTGCCAGGCACTCCCGAGCCATAGCAGCGGGCTGGCCGGTGGGGTCTCTAGGCTAGGCGCGCGCGCGCCCCAATCGATCACGCTTGGCCGAGGGGACGCCGCCGCCGAACGCCCTCTCTCGGCGCCTGTGTCCGTGTTTCAGGTGAAGCGCTCGATAGCTCCTCGCCCGAGCTTCAGAAAGATTGCGCTCAAAACCTAAGTCGATATGGACTTAGTCGCTTTTTCGACTTTTTTTCGCCAGAGACTAAGTCCACAAAACACGCTGCTCACCAAATCGTACCCATGTAAAAGTTGTTCTGTGTAAACGCCACCTCCAGGGTCGCGGGAAAATTTGAATCATGCCCGGAGGAGGCCTCGGTCGGCCTGACTCGAGCCTCGGAGGGTATGGAAGTCGGACCTTTCCCGGTTGACTTAGTGCAATTTTCAAACGAAAATCATCCAGGCGCTTCATCCGACCGATCGAGTCCGGTTAAGCGCGCCTTCCCGACGCTTTCCCACTCGACTTCGCCGCCCTGGAGGAAATTTTTTTCGCTCAAAACCTAAGTCCAAACATCCAGGCGCTTCATCCGACCGATCGAGTCCGGTTAAGCGCGCGCTTTCCCCGACGCTTTCCCACTCGACTCCAGGCGCCGCCCTGGAGGAAATTTTTTTTTTTCGCTCAAAACCTAAGTCCAAACATCCAGGCGCTTCATCCGACCGATCGAGTCCGGTTAAGCGCGCCTTCCCGACGCTTTCCCACTCGACTTCGCCGCCCTGGAGGAAATTTTTTTGCGCTCAAAACCTAAGTCCAAACATCCAGGCGCTTCATCCGACCGATCGAGTCCGGTTAAGCGCGCTTTCCCGGACGCTTTCCCACTCGACTTCGCCCGCCCTGGAGGAAATTTTTTTCGCTCAAAACCTAAGTCCAAACATCCAGGCGCTTCATCCGACCGATCGAGTCCGGTTAAGTGCGCCTTCCCGACGCTTTCCCACTCGACTTCGCCGCCCTGGAGGAAATTTTTTGCGCTCAAAACCTAAGTCCAAACATCCAGGCGCTTCATCCGACCGATCGAGTCCGGTTAAGTGCGCCTTCCCGACGCTTTCCCACTCTCGACTTCGCCGCCCTGGAGGAAATTTTTTTCTTTCAAACCTAAGTCCAAACATCCAGGCGCTTCATCCGACCGATCGAGTCCGGTTAAGTGCGCCTTCCCGACGCTTGGAGGAAATTTTTTTGCTCAAAACCTAAGTCCAAACATCCAGGCGCTTCATCCAGACGATCTCGCCGGGTTAAGCCGACTGGACGCTTTCCCACTCGACCCCGCCAAAGGAAATTTTTTTTGCTTTCAAAACCTAAGTCCAAACATCCAGGCGCTTATTTCAGACCGATCTCGCCGGGTTAGTGCGACTTCCCGGACGCTTTCCCACTCGACTCCGCCACCCTGGAGGAAATTTTTTTGCTTTCAAAACCTAAGTCCAAACATCCAGGCGCATATTTCAGACGATCTCGGCCGGGTTATGCGACTTCCCGGACGCTTTCCCACTCGACCCCGCCACCCCCTGGAGGAAATTTTTTTGCTTTCAAAACCTAAGTCCAAACATCCAGGCGCATATTTCAGACGATCTCGCCGGGTTAAGTGCGACTTCCCGGACGCTTTCCCACTCGACTTCGCCACCCTGGAGGATTTTTTTGCTTTCAAAACCTAAGTCCAAACATCCAGGCGCATATTTCAGACGATCTCGGCCGGTTCAGACTTCCCGACGCTTTCCCACTCTCGCCACCCTGGTCCAAACATCCAGGCGATATTTCAGACGATCTCGCCGGGTTTTTTGCGACTTCAAAACGCTTTCCCACATCCAGGCGTCCACTCCAGGCGCATATTTCAGACGATCTCGCCGGGTTATGCGACTTCCCGACGCTTTCCCCTCTCGACTGGAGGAAATTTTTTTGCTTTCAAACCTAAGTCCAAACATCCAGGCGCATATTTCAGACGATCTCGCCCGGTTAAGTGCGACTTCTCGGACGCTTTCCCACTCGACTCCGCCCCCCCTGGAGGAAATTTTTTTGCTTTCAAAACCTAAGTCCAAACATCCAGGCGCATATTTCAGACGATCTCGCCGGGTTATCTCCCGGACGCTTTCCCACTCGACTCGCCGGGAGGAAATTTTTTTGCTCAAAACCTTCCAAACATCCAGGCGCATACGCTTAAGTGCGACTTCCTTTCCCACTCCACTCTCAGCCGGGTTAAGTGCGACTTCCGACGCTTTCCCACTGGAGGAAATTTTTTTGCTTTCAAAACCTAAGTCCAAACATCCAGGCGCATATTTCAGACCGATCTCGCCGGGTTAAGTGCGACTTCTCGGACGCTTTCCCACTCGACTTCGCCACCCTGGAGGAAATTTTTTTGCTTTCAAAACCTAAGTCCAAACATCCAGGCGCATATTCAGCCGATCTCGGCCGG
>NW_025047683.1:2781966-2804466 GCF_018831695.1 Puntigrus tetrazona | reverse complement strand
TATACCCAGGTCGGACGACCGATTTGCACGCCAGATCGCCACGGCCTCCACCAGAGTTTCCTCTGGCTTCGCCCTGCCCAGGCATAGTTCACCATCTTTCGGGTACCATCGCGCGCGCTCTAGCTCCACCTGCCCGGCGGTGCGGGCCAGACGGGCCGGTGGTGCGCCCCCCGCCGGGGCGGGGGGATCCCACCTGAGCCGGCGGGCGCCGGCCTTCACCTTCATTGCGCCGTGGGGGCTCGAGAGACACCCTTTGACTCGCGCGCGCGCAGACTCTCTTTGGTCCGTGTTTCAAGACGGGTCGGGTGGGTGGCCGACCACCGCTGACCTCGAGCGCCACTTGTACGAGGGCCGGATCTCGCCTGGCGGCGCTGGGCGCGGTCGGGACGGACTGAGGACAGTCCGTCCCGTCGACGACGCGCGCTGGGACGGGGCCCCGCCCCTCCCGCTGCCGGGCAGGAGAGAAGGCGCGAGGACACTTCCCGCGCCCCGGGTAAGCGGCAAAGTCGGAGCGCGGGTTTGTAAAGCCGGGCGCCCCGCTGAGGGGAGCCGCCTGCCACCTTCGCCCCGCCCTTCCTGGCCAAACCGAGCCGGTCGCGCGCACCGCCGAAGAAGTGCACCCGACGGCGCCGAAGGCCCGACGGGCGGCGCTCCCGGTCAAGGGGATCCGCACACCGCCGCTGGCCGCCGGGCCCGCCGAGCTGAATCCTCCGGCAGACCGCGGCGGACTCCCACCCGCTTACCTCTTAGCGTTTTCACGCCCTGTTGAACTCTCTCTTCAAAGTTCTTTTCAACTTTCTCACGGTACTTGTCGACTCATCGGTCTCGTGGCCGTATTTAGCCTTAGATGGAGTTTACCACCCGCTTTGGCTGCATTCCCAAGCAACCCGACCGAAGAACCGCACTCCGGCGGGAGGGGGCCTGCTACCGCCTCACACCGCCCACGGGCTAAGCCTCCATCAGAAGGACTTGGGCCCCGACCCGCGCCGAGAGAACGGTCTTCTGTACGCCACATGTCCTCGCCGCCGTGGCCCGGGCGGATTCGGCGCTGGGCTCTTCCCTCTCTCGCCGCCGCTACTGAGGGAATCCTTGTTAGTTTCTTTTCCTCCGCTTAGTAATATGCTTAAATTCAGCGGGTCGTCTCGTCTGATCTGAGGTCGTTGTCGGATATGGGTTAGGAGCGGCCGCCGCGCTGCTGCTGCGGGCTGGCCTGAACAGGTCTCGTTCGCGCGCCGGGCAGGGCGCCGAGGGGGGCGAGAGACGGAGCGCGAACCTCTGCTACGCACGGAGCGCCCGAGGGGCGGAGGGAGCCGGGGTCCACGCCGGCGGGCGACGGAGGTGGCAGACACCCACCGAAGCCGCCGAGAGGAGGACGCCGCCGTCCCAGACGCCTGGGGGACGCTGACCTCGTCGGAGGGGGGAAGCCGGAGGAAGCGCTCGACTCCCGCCGAGGAGGCGATGCCCGTGGCGGTCTGCACTTGGGAGGACGGAGGGGAGCGGGAAGCCCCCCTGCGACGCTCCAGCCGCGGGACCCGGAGGTCCCGATCGATGGGAAAGCGACCCTCAGACAGGCGTGGCCCCGGGACGGACCCGGGCCGCAGCGCGCTCGGCGTCGGCGATCGATGTGTCCTGCAATTCACATTAGTTCTCGCAGCTGGCTGCGTTCTTCATCGACGCACGAGCCGAGTGATCCACCGCTAAGAGTCGACTCGCGCTTGAGTTTAGCGCCCGGAGGCGAGGCCGAACTGCACAGGCTTGTGTGGGTTCAAAAATACAAAGGGGGTCGCTCGACGGGCGCCTCGCGAGAGGGGGACTTCGAACCCACGGTCCCGAAGGCCTGCTGGGTACCCGCCGGGGTTGGCAAAGCAAAGTCTTTCAGAGGCTCATGCCTCGCCCCCACCCCGTGCCAAGGGGTGGGGCGCCGCGTAGGTTGCTCAAGCCTCCGCGGGAGGTGCGCTGCTCCCCCAGGGGAACGGCGCTCTCTTCTCGCGATCCTCTCCGCTTCGCCTTAGGTTTTTGTGCGTTCTTTTGCCGCCTTGGATGTTTGAGCGGCAGACCTCTCGGCCACGGCCGCTGGAACATAGAGTAAAATAGGATAGAGGTTTTTTACCCCGACGGGCGCCTCCTTCGCGGGAGGAGACTTTGAACCCACGGTCCCGGAGGCCGTATGGGTACTCCGCCAGGGTTCGCTCGCCCCCGCCGCTGAAAGCAGGGGCCCGCCGAGTGCAGCGACAGTCAAGTTCTCTCGGATCTCTCTCTCTCTCGCCTTAGGTTTTTGTGCGGTTCTTTTGCCGCTTTGGGTTTTTGCGCTGCAGACCTCTCGGCCACGGCCGCTGGATCATAGAGTAAAATAGATAGAGGTTTTTTTACCCCGACGGGCGCTCCTCCTTCGCGGAGGAGACTTTGAACCCACGGTCCCGAGGCCGTGGCGGGTACTCGCCAGGGCTCTCGCTCAGCCCCGCCGCTGGAAAGCAGGGGCTCCGCCGAGTGCAGCGACAGTCAAGTTCTCTCGGATCTCTCTCTCTCGCCTTAGGTTTTTGTGCGGTCTTTTGCCGCTTTGGGTTTTTGAGCGGCAGACCTCTCGGCCACGGCCGCTGGATCATAGAGTAAAATAGGATAGAGGTTTTTTTACCTCGACGGGCGCCTCCTTCGCGGGAGGAGACTTTGAACCCACGGTCCCGGAGGCCGTATGGGGTACTCGCCAGGGCCCCGCTCGCCCCGCCGCTGGAAAGCAGGGGCCCGCCGAGTGCAGCGACAGTCATGGGCGCCGCGTAGGTTGCTCAAGCCTCCGCGGGAGGTGCGCTGCCTCCCAGGGGAACGGCGCCTTCTCGCGATCTCTCTCCGCTTCGCCTTAGTTTTTGTGCGTTCTTTTGCCGCCTTGGGTTTTTGAGCGGCAGACCTCTCGGCCACGGCCGCTGGATCATAGAGTAAAATAGGATAGAGGTTTTTTACCCCGACGGGCGCTCCTTCGCGGGAGGAGACTTTGAACCCACGGTCCCGAGGCCGTGGCGGTACTCGCCAGGGCCCCGCTCAGCCCCCCGCCGCTGAAAGCGGGGCCGCCGAGTGCAGCGACAGTCAAGTTCCTTTTTTTCTTATCGCGCTTCGCGCGCTTTCGCTGTGTGTCCGGAGGGGAGAGGCCGCGCCGAGCCGCCGCCTCTGCCGCGCACCCGAGCTTGAGACGGGGAGGTGGGCTAGGCCTCGCCCGGGCGGTTTCGCTTGGATCGGGCCGGGCCGAGCACGATCCTTCCGCAGGTTCACCTACGGAAACCTTGTTACGACTTTTACTTCCTCTAGATAGTCAAGTTTGATCGCCTTCCCGGCGCCCGCCAGCCAGAGCTCTCGCGAGGGGCCCCGGCGGGGCCGGTCCGAGGACCTCACTAAACCATCCAATCGGTAGTAGCGACGGGCGTGTGTGTACAAAGGGCAGGGACTTAATCAACGCGAGCTTATGACCCGCGCTTACTGGGAATTCTCGCTGATGGGAAATAGTTTCAATCCCCAGTCCCGATCACGAGCGGGTTCAGCTGGCACCCGCGCCTCGGCGCAGGGTAGACACACGCTGATCCGCCCATTGTGGCGCGCAGCAGCCCCGACATCTAAGGGCATCACAGACCTGTTATTGCTCCATCTCGCGTGGCTGAACGCCACTTGTCCTCTAAGAAGTTTTTGACGCCGACCCAAGTGGCCGCGCCACTATTTAGCAAGCCGGAGTCTCGCTCGCTATCGGAATGAACCAGACAAATCGCTTCCACCAACTAAGAACGCCATGCACCACCACCCACAGAATCGAGAAAGAGCTATCAATCTGTCAATCCTTTCCGTGTCCGGGCCGGGTGAGGTTTCCCGTGTTGAGTCAAATTAAGCCGCAGGCTCCACTCCTGGTGGTGCCTTCCGCAATTCCTTTAAGTTTCAGCTTTGCAACCATACTCCCCGAACCCAAAGACTGTGGTTTCCCGCACGCCGCCCGGCGGGTCATGGGAATAACGCCGCCGATCGCTGGTCGGCATCGCTTACGGTCGGAACTACGACGGTATCTGATCGCCTTCAACCTCCGACTTTCGTTTGATTAATGAAAACATTCTTGGCAAATGCTTTCGCTGTCCGCCTTGCGCCGGTCCAAGAATTTCACCTCTAGCGCGCAATACGAATGCCCCGCCGCCCTCTTAATCATGGCTCCGGTTCCAGAAACCCACAAAATAGAACCGAGTCCTATTCCATTATTCCTAGCTGCGTATTCAGCGGCGACGCCGCCTGCTTTGAACACTCTAATTTTTTCAAAGTAAACGCTTTGGCCCTCGACCGACACCCAGCCAAGGGCATCCGGGGCGCCGAGGCAGGGACCTGGGACGGGCGGTGGCTCGCCGCTCGCGGACCGCCAGCCAGATCCCGAGATCCAACTACGAGCTTTTTAACTGCAGCAACTTTAATATACGCTATTGAGCTGGAATTACCGCGCTGCTGGCACCAGACTTGCCCTCCAATGGGTCCTCGCCATGTGTTTAAGATACGCTATTCCAATTACAGGGGCCTCGAAGAGACCTGTATTGTTATTTTTCGCTACTACCTCCGAGTCGGAAATGGGTAATTTGCGCGCGCTGCTGCCTTCCTTGGATGTGGTAGCCGCTTCAGGCTCCTCTCCGAATCGAACCCTGATTCCTCGCCACCCGTGGTCACCATGGTAGGCGCCTGATGTACCATCGAAAGTTGATAGGGCAGACACTGAATGAATCGCCGCCGCCGCGAAGGGCGAGCGATCGCCCGAGGTTATCTAGAGTCACCAAAGGTACCGGTCCGAGGACGGATCGCCGGGGCCCGGATGGGTTTTGATCTGATAAATGCATCGCTGCCTCAGCCTCCCGCCCCGCGAGGAGAGGCGGTCGCCCGGGTCGGCGCCGCTTGCATGTATTAGCTCTGGAATTGCCACAGTTATCCAAGTACCGGTGGAGCGATCAAAGGGACCATAACTGATTTAATGAGCCATTCGCAGTTTCACTGTACCGCCGTGCACTTAGACCTGCATGGCTTAATCTTTGAGACAAGCATATGTTACTGGCAGGATCAACCAGGTAACCCCTGTGGGTCGAGGGACTAACCGACGCTGCGCGCTTTTTGCTTACACACGGGTCTCAGTCCGCCTGAGGAGGGGGCCTGGGCAGACCCCGCTTGACCTCGGCTAAGACCGCCGCCATAGGGCGACGCGCTGCTCGAACCTTTCCGGGGGGGTCGCCGCTGGGGTGGGTGGCCGCTGGGATCGCGCCGACGCCGAAAAGTGTGTTTCACGGGACGGGGTACTCGCCGCGCCGCCGGACGCTGCCGCGTTTCTGCCCTCCACGCCCGCCGTGACGGACTCTCGCGCCTGACCGCCGCTCAGGCCTCCTCCGGCGGGTTCGCGCCTTCCTCGGCTGAGGGGGCCTGCTCGTAACGAACGCCCAAATTGCCCGGCGCGCGCGTGCTGTCAAAGCCCAAACGTAAACCCATTGCACGCCGTGCTCTGCCAGGCACTCCCCGATTTCATAGCAGCAGCGGGCTGGCCGGGTGGGGTCTCTAGGCTAGGCGCGCTGCGCCCCAATCGATCACGCTGGGCCGAGGGGGACGCCGCCGCCGAACGCCCTCTCTCGGCGCCTGTGTCCGTGTTTCAGGTGAAGCGCTCGATAGCTCCTCGCCCGAGCTTCAGAAAGATTGCGCTCAAAACCTAAGTCGATATGGACTTAGTCGCTTTTTCGACTTTTTTTCGCCAGAGACTAAGTCCACAAAACACGCGCTCACCAAATCGTACCCATGTAAAAGTTGTTCCTGTGTAAACGCCACCTCCAGGGTCGCGGAAAATTTGAATCATGCCCGGAGGAGGCCTCTCGGTCGGCCTGACTCGAGCCTCGGAGGGTATGGAAGTCGGACCTTTCCTCGGTTGACTTAGTGCAATTTTCAAACGAAAATCATCCAGGCGCTTCATCCGACCGATCGAGTCCGGTTAAGTGCGCGCTTCCCGACGCTTTCCCACTCGACTTCGCCGCCCTGGAGGAAATTTTTTCGCTCAAAACCTAAGTCCAAACATCCAGGCGCTTCATCCGACCGATCGAGTCCGGTTATGCGCCTTCCCGACGCTTTCCCACTCGACTTCGCCGCCCTGGAGGAAATTTTTTTCGCTCAAAACCTAAGTCCAAACATCCAGGCGCTTCATCCGACCGACGAGTCCGGTTAAGCGCGCTTTCCCGACGCTTTCCCACTCGACTTCGCCGCCCTGGAGGAAATTTTTTTTCGCTCAAAACCTAAGTCCAAACATCCAGGCGCTTCATCCGACCGATCGAGTCCGGTTAAGTGCGCTTCCCGACGCTTTCCCACTCGACTTCGCGCCGCCCTGGAGGAAATTTTTTTTCGCTCAAAACCTAAGTCCAAACATCCAGGCGCTTCATCCGACCGATCGAGTCCGGTTAAGTGCGCCTTCCCGACGCTTTCCCTGACTTCCCGCCGCCCTGGAGGAAATTTTTTTCGCTCAAAACCTAAGTCCAAACATCCAGGCGCTTCATCCGACCGATCGAGTCCGGTTAAGCGCGCTTCCCGGACGCTTTCCCACTCGACTTCGCCGGGCCCTGGAGGAAATTTTTTTGCGCTCAAAACCTAAGTCCAAACATCCAGGCGCTTCATCCGACCGACGAGTCCGGTTAAGTGCGCCTTCCCGACGCTTTCCCACTCGACTTCGCCGCCCTGGAGGAAATTTTTTTGCTCAAAACCTAAGTCCAAACATCCAGGCGCTTCATCCGACCGATCGAGTCCGGTTAAGCGCGCTTTCCCGGACGCTTTCCCACTCGACTTCGCGCCCCTGGAGGAAATTTTTTTTGCTTTCAAAACCTAAGTCCAGACATCCAGGCGCTTCATCCAGCCGATCTCGCCCGGTTAAGTGCGACTTCGACGCTTTCCCACTCGACCCGGGTCTCCTGGAGGAAATTTTTTTTCGCTCAAAACCTAAGTCCAAACATCCAGGCGCATATTTCAGACGATCTCGCCGGGTTAAGTGCGACTTCCCGGACGCTTTCCCACTCGACTTCGCCACCCTGGAGGAAATTTTTTGCTTTCAAAACCTAAGTCCAAACATCCAGGCGCATATTTCAGACGATCTCGGCCGGTTATGCGACTTCCCGGACGCTTTCCCACTCGACTTCGCCACCCTGGAGGAAATTTTTTGCTTTCAAAACCTAAGTCCAAACATCCAGGCGCATATTTCAGACGATCTCGCCGGGTTAAGTGCGACTTCCCGACGCTTTCCCACTCGACTTCGCCACCCTGGAGGATTTTTTTGCTTTCAAAACCTAAGTCCAAACATCCAGGCGCATATTTCAGCCGATCTCGGCCGGGTTAAGTGCGACTTCTCGGACGCTTTCCCACTCGACTTCTCCACCCTGGAGGTATTTTTGCCGCTCAAAACCTAAGTCCAGACATCCAGGCGCATATTTCAGACGATCTCGGCCGGGTTAAGTGCGACTTCCCGGACGCTTTCCCACTCGACCCCGCCACCCTGGAGGATTTTTTGCTTTCAAAACCTAAGTCCAAACATCCAGGCGCATATTTCAGACGATCTCGGCCGGGTTAAGTGCGACTTCCCGACGCTTTCCCACTCGACTTCGCCACCCTGGAGGATTTTTTTGCTTTCAAAACCTAAGTCCAGACATCCAGGCGCATATTTCAGCCGATCTCGGCCGGGTTAAGTGCGACTTCTCGACGCTTTCCCACTCGACCCTCCACCCTGGAGGTATTTTTTGCCGCTCAAAACCTAAGTCCAGACATCCAGGCGCATATTTCAGACGATCTCGGCCGGGTTATGCGACTTCCGGACGCTTTCCCACTCGACCCGCCACCCTGGAGGATTTTTTTGCTTTCAAAACCTAAGTCCAAACATCCAGGCGCATATTTCAGCCGATCTCGCCGGGTTAAGTGCGACTTCTCGACGCTTTCCCACTCGACCCTCCACCCTGGAGGATTTTTTGCCGCTCAAAACCTACGCCCAGACATCCAGGCGCTGCTACAGCCGATCAAGGCCGGGTTAAGAGCGACTTCTCACACACACATTTACGAACCCCGTGTCTGGATTTCAATTTTCCAAAGGGCCTGGGCTCACACATTAACCCCAACGCAGTAACACTTTAATGGGCATCGCTTTATTTCATTCTCGCCCTGGATGAATGTTTTACAAAGGGCCTGCGCCACAGACTAACCCCTACACACTAACACCTTATTGGGCATAATTTTTTTCTATAAAGGCCCTGATGAATGTTTTCTATAAGGCCTGCGCTCACAGACTAACCCCATCACAATAACACTTATGTGGGCATGATTTTATTCTATAAAGGCCCTGGATGAATGTTTTCTATAAGGCCTGCGCCACAGACTAACCCCATCACAATAACACTTATTTGGGCATGATTTTATTTAAAAAGGCCCTGGATGAATGTTTTCTACAAAGGCCTGCGCTCACAGACTAACCCGACACAGTAGCGCCTTATTGGGCATGATTTTATTTAATAAAGGCCCTGGAGGAATGTTTTCTATAAGGCCTGCACTCACAGACTAACCCCATCACAATAACACTTATTTGGGCATGATTTTATTCTATAAAGGCCCTGGATGAATGTTTTCTATAAGGCCTGCGCCACAGACTAACCCTATCACAATAACACTTATTTGGGCATGATTTTATTTAATAAAGGCCCTGATGAATGTTTTCTATAAGGCCTGCGCTCACAGACTAACCCCATCACAATAACACTTATTTGGGCATGATATTATTTAATAAAGGCCCTGGATGAATGTTTTACAAAGGGCCTGCGCCACAGACTAACCCTACACAGTAACACCTTATTGGGCATGATTTTATTTAATAGAGACCCTGGATGAATGTTTTCTATAAGGCCTGCGCTCACAGACTAACCCCATCACAATAACACTTATTTGGGCATGATTTTATTTAATAAAGGCCCTGATGAATGTTTTCTATAAGGCCCAAGCCACAGACTAACCCTAACCCTAACCCTAACCCTAACCCTAACCCTAACCCTAGCCCTAACCCTAACCCTAACCCTAACCCTAACCCTAACCCTAACCCTAACCCTAACCCTAACCCTAACCCTAACCCTAACCCTAACCCTAACCCTAACCCTAACCCTAGCCCTAACCCTAACCCTAACCCAAACCCTAACCCTAACCCTAACCCTAGCCCTAACCCTAACCCTAACCCTAACCCTAACCCTAACCCTAACCCTAACCTTATTGGGCATGATTTTACTCTATAAAGGCCCTGGGTGACAGTTTTACACAGGGCCTGGGGTCACAGACTAACCCCATCACAATAGCACTTATTTGGGCATGTTTTTATTTAATAAAGGCCCTGATTGAATGTTTTCTATAAGGCCTGCGCTCACACAGACTAACCCGACACAGTAACGCTTCATTGGGCATGATTTTATTTAATAAAGGCCCTGGAACAATGTTTTCTATAAGGCCTGCGCTCACAGACTAACCCGACACAGTAACTCTTTGTTGGGCATGATTTTACTTAATAAAGGCCCTGGAAAAATGTTTTCTATAAGGCCTGCGCTCACAGACTAACCCGACACAGTAACGCTTTATTGGGCATGATTTTATTTAATAAAGGCCCTGGAAAAAATGTTTTCTATAAGGCCTGCGCCACAGACTAACCCGACACAGTAACGCTTCATTGGGCATGATTTTATTTAATAAAGGCCCTGGAACAATGTTTTCTATAAGGCCTGCGCCACAGACTAACCCGACACAGTAACTCTTTGTTGGGCATGATTTTACTTAATAAAGGCCCTGGAAAATGTTTTCTATAAGGCCTGCGCCACAGACTAACCCGACACAGTAACGCTTTATTGGGCATGATTTTATTTAATAAAGGCCCTGGAAAAATGGTTTCTATAAGGCCTGCGCCACAGACTAACCCGACACAGTAACGCTTCATTGGGCATGATTTTATTTAATAAAGGCCCTGATGACAGTTTTTTTAAGGCCTGCGCCACAGACTAACCCGACACATTAACGCTTTATTGGGCATGATTGTATTTAATAAAGGCCCTGGATGAATGTTTTCTATAAGGCCTGCGCCACAGACTAACCCCGACACAGTAACTCTTCATTGGGCATGATTTTATTTAATAAAGGCCCTCGATGAATGTTTTGTATAAGGCCTGCCTCACAGACTAACCCGACACAGTAACTCTTTATTGGGCGTGATTTTATTTAATAAAGGCCCTGGAAAATGTTTTCTATAAGGCCTGCGCTCACAGACTGACCCCGACACAGTAACTCTTTATTGGGCATGATTTTATTTAATAAAGGCCCTCGATGAATGTTTTCTATAAGGCCTGCGCTCACTGACTAACCTCCTGCTACAAATAACACTCTATGGGGCATGATTTTATTTAATTAAGGCCCTGATGACAGTTTTCTTTAAGGCCTACCTCACAGACTAACCCGACACAGTAACTCTTTATTGGGCGTGATTTATTTAATAAAGGCCCTGGAAAATGTTTTTCTATAAGGCCTGCGCCACAGACTAACCCGACACAGTAACGCTTTATTGGGCGTGATTTTATTTAATAAAGGCCCTCGATGAATGTTTTTCTATAAGGCCTGCGCCACAGACTAACCCGACACAGTAACTCTTTATTGGGCGTGATTTTATTTAATAAAGGCCCTGGAAAATGTTTTCTATAAGGCCTGCGCCACAGACTGACCCCCCGACACAGTAACTCTTTATTGGGCATGATTTTATTTAATAAAGGCCCTCGATGAATGTTTTCTATAAGGCCTGCGCCACTGACTAACCTCACATAATAACACTCTTATGGGCATGATTTTATTTAATTAAGGCCCTGATGATGACAGTTTTCTTTAAGGCCTACCTCACAGACTAACCCGACACAGTAACTCTTATTGGGCGTGATTTTATTTAATAAAGGCCCTGGAAAATGTTTTTCTATAAGGCCTGCGCCACAGACTAACCCGACACAGTAACGCTTTATTGGGCGTGATTTTATTTAATAAAGGCCCTGGAAAATGTTTTCTATAAGCACTGCGCTCACTGACTAACCTCTGTTACAATAACACTCTTATGGGCATGATTTTATTTAATAAAGGCCCTGATGACAGTTTTCTTTAAGGCCTGCGCTCACAGACTAACCCGACACAGTAACTCTTTGTTGGGCATGATTTTACTTAATAAAGGCCCTGGAAAATGTTTTCTATAAGGCCTGCGCCACAGACTAACCCGACACAGTAACGCTTTATTGGGCGTGATTTTATTTAATAAAGGCCCTGGAAAAATGTTTTCTATAAGGCCTGCGCCACAGACTAACCCGACACAGTAACGCTTTATTGGGCATGATTTTATTTAATAAAGGCCCTGGATAAATGTTTTCTTTAAGGCCTGCGCTCACAGACTAACCTCATATAATAACACTTTATGGGCATGATTTTATTTAATAAAGGCCCTGATGACAGTTTTCTTTAAGGCCTGCCTCACAGACTAACCCGACACAGTAACTCTTTATTGGGCGTGATTTTATTTAATAAAGGCCCTGGAAAATGTTTTTCTATAAGGCCTGCGCTCACAGACTAACCCGACCCATTAACTCTTTATTGGGCATGATTTTATTTAATAAAGGCCCTCGATGAATGTTTTCCATAAGGCCTGCGCCACAGACTAACCCTGGCACAATAACACAGATTTGGGTATGATTTTATTTATTAAAGGCCCTGATGAATGTTTTCTACAAAGGCCTGCGCCACAGACTCGCCCTGTTAGCAGCAGCGACGCGCAGGGCACGAATTTCAGAGTTTTTAGAGAAAAAAAAAAAAAAAAAAAAAAAAAAAAATTAAAGTTGATGTAAAAGTTGCTTCTGGTAAACGGCCACCTCCGGGTCGCGGTGAAATTTGAATCGTGCCCGGAAGAGGCCTCGGTCGGCCTGACTCGAGCCTCGGAGGGTATGGAAGTCGGACCTTTCCCGGTTGACTTAGTGCAATTTTCAAACGAAAATCATCCAGGCGCATATTTCAGCCGATCTCAGCCGGGTTAAGCGCGACTTCTCGACGCTTTCCCACTCGACCCCGGCCTCCTGGAGGAAATTTTTTTCGCTCAAAACCTAAGTCCAAACATCCAGGCGCATATTTCAGCCGATCTCAGCCGGGTTAAGTGCGACTTCGACGCTTTCCCACTCGACCCCGCCTCCTGGAGGAAATTTTTTTTCTCAAAACCTAAGTCCAAACATCCAGGCGCATATTTCAGCCGATCTCGCCCGGTTAAGTGCGCGACTTCTCGGACGCTTTCCCACTCGACCCCGCCTCCCTCCTGGAGGAAATTTTTTCGCTCAAAACCTAAGTCCAAACATCCAGGCGCATATTTCAGCCGATCTCGCCGGGTTAAGTGCGACTTCTTCTCGACGCTTTCCCACTCGACTTCCCGCCGCCCTGGAGGAAATTTTTTTCGCTCAAAACCTAAGTCCAAACATCCAGGCGCTTCATCCGACCGATCGAGTCCGGGTTAAGTGCGCCTTCCCGACGCTTTCCCACTCGACTTCGCCGCCCTGGAGGAAATTTTTTTATGCTCAAAACCTAAGTCCAAACATCCAGGCGCTTCATCCGACCGATCGAGTCCGGTTAAGCGCGCCTTCCCGGACGCTTTCCCACTCGACTTCCCGGCCGCCCTGGAGGAAATTTTTTTTGCTCAAAACCTAAGTCCAAACATCCAGGCGCTTCATCCGACCGATCGAGTCCGGTTAAGTGCGCCTTCCCGGACGCTTTCCCACTCGACTTCCGCCGCCCTGGAGGAAATTTTTGCGCTCAAAACCTAAGTCCAAACATCCAGGCGCTTCATCCGACCGATCGAGTCCGGGTTAAGTGCGCCTTCCCGGACGCTTTCCCACTCGACTTCCGCCGCCCTGGAGGAAATTTTTTGCGCTTCAAAACCTAAGTCCAAACATCCAGGCGCTTCATCCGACCGATCGAGTCCGGTTATGCGCCTTCCCGGACGCTTTCCCACTCGACTTCGCCGCCCTGGAGGAAATTTTTTTGCTTTCAAAACCTAAGTCCAGACATCCAGGCGCTTTCATCCAGCCGATCTCGCCGGGTTAAGTGCGACTTCGACGCTTTCCCACTCGACTCCCGGTCTCCTGGAGGAAATTTTTTTCGCTCAAAACCTAAGTCCAAACATCCAGGCGCATATTTCAGACGATCTCGGCCGGTTAAGCGCGACTTCCCGACGCTTTCCCACTCGACTTCGCCACCCTGGAGGAAATTTTTTGCTTTCAAAACCTAAGTCCAAACATCCAGGCGCATATTTCAGACGATCTCGGCGGGTTAAGTGCGACTTCCCGGACGCTTTCCCACTCGACTTCCCGCCACCCTGGAGGAAATTTTTTTTGCTTTCAAAACCTAAGTCCAAACATCCAGGCGCATATTTCAGACGATCTCGGCCGGTTAAGTGCGACTTCCCGGACGCTTTCCCACTCGACTTCGCCACCCTGGAGGATTTTTTTGCTTTCAAAACCTAAGTCCAAACATCCAGGCGCATATTTCAGCCGATCTCGCCGGGTTAAGTGCGACTTCTCGGACGCTTTCCCACTCGACCTCCACCCTGGAGGTATTTTTTGCCGCTCAAAACCTAAGTCCAGACATCCAGGCGCATATTTCAGACGATCTCGCCGGTTAAGTGCGACTTCCCGGACGCTTTCCCACTCGACCCCGCCACCCTGGAGGATTTTTTTGCTTTCAAAACCTAAGTCCAAACATCCAGGCGCATATTTCAGACGATCTCGGCCGGTTAAGTGCGACTTCCCGGACGCTTTCCCACTCGACTTCGCCACCCTGGAGGATTTTTTTGCTTTCAAAACCTAAGTCCAGACATCCAGGCGCATATTTCAGCCGATCTCGGCCGGTTAAGTGCGACTTCTCGACGCTTTCCCACTCGACCCTCCACCCTGGAGGTATTTTTGCCGCTCAAAACCTAAGTCCAGACATCCAGGCGCATATTTCAGACGATCTCGGCCGGTTAAGCGACTTCCCGGACGCTTTCCCACTCGACCCCGCCACCCTGGAGGATTTTTTTGCTTTCAAAACCTAAGTCCAAACATCCAGGCGCATATTTCAGCCGATCTCGCCCGGTTAAGCGCGACTTCTCGGACGCTTTCCCACTCGACCTCCACCCTGGAGGATTTTTTGCCGCTCAAAACCTACGCCCAGACATCCAGGCGCTGCTACAGCCGATCAAGGCCGGGTTAAGAGCGACTTCTCGACACACACATTTACGAACCCCGTGTCTGGATTTCAATTTTCCAAAGGGCCTGGGCTCACACATTAACCCCAACGCAGTAACACTTTAATGGGCATCGCTTTATTTCATTCTCGCCTGGATGAATGTTTTACAAAGGGCCTGCGCCACAGACTAACCCTACACACTAACACCTTATTGGGCATAATTTTTTTCTATAAAGGCCCTGGATGAATGTTTTCTATAAGGCCTGCGCCACAGACTAACCCCATCACAATAACACTTATGTGGGCATGATTTTATTCTATAAAGGCCCTGGATGAATGTTTTCTATAAGGCCTGCGCTCACAGACTAACCCCATCACAATAACACTTATTTGGGCATGATTTTATTTAAAAAGGCCCTGATGAATGTTTTCTACAAAGGCCTGCGCTCACAGACTAACCCGACACAGTAGCGCCTTATTGGGCATGATTTTATTTAATAAAGGCCCTGGAGGAATGTTTTCTATAAGGCCTGCACTCACAGACTAACCCCATCACAATAACACTTATTTGGGCATGATTTTATTCTATAAAGGCCCTGGATGAATGTTTTCTATAAGGCCTGCGCCACAGACTAACCCTATCACAATAACACTTATTTGGGCATGATTTTATTTAATAAAGGCCCTGGATGAATGTTTTCTATAAGGCCTGCGCTCACAGACTAACCCCATCACAATAACACTTATTTGGGCATGATATTATTTAATAAAGGCCCTGATGAATGTTTTACAAAGGGCCTGCGCTCACAGACTAACCCCTACACAGTAACACCTTATTGGGCATGATTTTATTTAATAGAGACCCTGGATGAATGTTTTCTATAAGGCCTGCGCCACAGACTAACCCCATCACAATAACACTTATTTGGGCATGATTTTATTTAATAAAGGCCCTGGATGAATGTTTTCTATAAGGCCCGCGCTCACAGACTAACCCTAACCCTAACCCTAACCCTAACCCTAACCCTAGCCCTAACCCTAACCCTAACCCTAACCCTAACCCTAACCCTAACCCTAACCCTAACCCTAACCCTAACCCTAACCCTAGCCCTAACCCTAACCCTAACCCTAACCCTAGCCCTAACCCTAACCCTAACCCAAACCCTAACCCTAACCCTAACCCTAGCCCTAACCCTAACCCTAACCCTAACCCTAACCCTAACCCTAACCCTAACCTTATTGGGCATGATTTTACTCTATAAAGGCCCTGGGTGACAGTTTTACACAGGGCCTGGGGTCACAGACTAACCCCATCACAATAGCACTTATTTGGGCATGTTTTTATTTAATAAAGGCCCTGATTGAATGTTTTCTATAAGGCCTGCGCTCACAGACTAACCCGACACAGTAACGCTTCATTGGGCATGATTTTATTTAATAAAGGCCCTGGAACAATGTTTTCTATAAGGCCTGCGCCACAGACTAACCCGACACAGTAACTCTTTGTTGGGCATGATTTTACTTAATAAAGGCCCTGGAAAATGTTTTCTATAAGGCCTGCGCCACAGACTAACCCGACACAGTAACGCTTTATTGGGCATGATTTTATTTAATAAAGGCCCTGGAAAAATGTTTTCTATAAGGCCTGCGCCACAGACTAACCCGACACAGTAACGCTTCATTGGGCATGATTTTATTTAATAAAGGCCCTGGAACAATGTTTTCTATAAGGCCTGCGCCACAGACTAACCCGACACAGTAACTCTTTGTTGGGCATGATTTTACTTAATAAAGGCCCTGGAAAATGTTTTCTATAAGGCCTGCGCCACAGACTAACCCGACACAGTAACGCTTTATTGGGCATGATTTTATTTAATAAAGGCCCTGGAAAAATGGTTTCTATAAGGCCTGCGCCACAGACTAACCCGACACAGTAACGCTTCATTGGGCATGATTTTATTTAATAAAGGCCCTGATGACAGTTTTCTTTAAGGCCTGCGCCACAGACTAACCCGACACATTAACGCTTTATTGGGCATGATTGTATTTAATAAAGGCCCTGATGAATGTTTTCTATAAGGCCTGCGCCACAGACTAACCCCGACACAGTAACTCTTCATTGGGCATGATTTTATTTAATAAAGGCCCTCGATGAATGTTTTGTATAAGGCCTGCCTCACAGACTAACCCGACACAGTAACTCTTTATTGGGCGTGATTTTATTTAATAAAGGCCCTGGAAAATGTTTTCTATAAGGCCTGCGCCACAGACTGACCTCGACACAGTAACTCTTTATTGGGCATGATTTTATTTAATAAAGGCCCTCGATGAATGTTTTCTATAAGGCCTGCGCCACTGACTAACCTCCTGCATAAATAACACTTTATGGGCATGATTTTATTTAATTAAGGCCCTGATGACAGTTTTCTTTAAGGCCTACCTCACAGACTAACCCGACACAGTAACTCTTTATTGGGCGTGATTTTATTTAATAAAGGCCCTGGAAAATGTTTTTCTATAAGGCCTGCGCCACAGACTAACCCGACACAGTAACGCTTTATTGGGCGTGATTTTATTTAATAAAGGCCCTCGATGAATGTTTTTCTATAAGGCCTGCGCCACAGACTAACCCGACACAGTAACTCTTTATTGGGCGTGATTTTATTTAATAAAGGCCCTGGAAAATGTTTTCTATAAGGCCTGCGCCACAGACTGACCCCTCACACAGTAACTCTTTATTGGGCATGATTTTATTTAATAAAGGCCCTCGATGAATGTTTTCTATAAGGCCTGCGCCACTGACTAACCTCTGCATAATAACACTCTTATGGGCATGATTTTATTTAATTAAGGCCCTGATGACAGTTTTCTTTAAGGCCTACCTCACAGACTAACCCACACAGTAACTCTTTATTGGGCGTGATTTTATTTAATAAAGGCCCTGGAAAATGTTTTTCTATAAGGCCTGCGCCACAGACTAACCCGACACAGTAACGCTTTATTGGGCGTGATTTTATTTAATAAAGGCCCTGGAAAAATGTTTTCTATAAGCACTGCGCCACTGACTAACCTCTGTTATAATAACACTCTTATGGGCATGATTTTATTTAATAAAGGCCCTGATGACAGTTTTCTTAAGGCCTGCGCCACAGACTAACCCGACACAGTAACTCTTTGTTGGGCATGATTTTACTTAATAAAGGCCCTGGAAAATGTTTTCTATAAGGCCTGCGCCACAGACTAACCCGACACAGTAACGCTTTATTGGGCATGATTTTATTTAATAAAGGCCCTGGAAAAATGTTTTCTATAAGGCCTGCGCCACAGACTAACCCGACACAGTAACGCTTTATTGGGCATGATTTTATTTAATAAAGGCCCTGGATAAATGTTTTCTTTAAGGCCTGCGCCACAGACTAACCCCTGCTATAATAACACTCTTATGGGCATGATTTTATTTAATAAAGGCCCTGATGACAGTTTTCTTAAGGCCTGCCTCACAGACTAACCCGACACAGTAACTCTTTATTGGGCGTGATTTTATTTAATAAAGGCCCTGGAAAATGTTTTTCTATAAGGCCTGCGCCACAGACTAACCCACCCATTAACTCTTTATTGGGCATGATTTTATTTAATAAAGGCCTCGATGAATGTTTTCCATAAGGCCTGCGCCACAGACTAACCCCCACCACAATAACACAGATTTGGGTATGATTTTATTTATTAAAGGCCCTGGATGAATGTTTTCTACAAAGGCCTGCGCTCACAGACTCGCCTCTGTTAGCAGCGACGCGCAGGGCACGAATTTCAGAGTTTTTAGAGAAAAAAAAAAAAAAAAAAAAAAAAAAAAATTAAAGTTGATGTAAAAGTTGTTCTGGTAAACGGCCACCTCCGGGTCGCGGTGAAATTTGAATCGTGCCCGAAGAGGCCTCTCGGTCGGCCTGACTCGAGCCTCGGAGGGTATGGAAGTCGGACCTTTCCCGGTTGACTTAGTGCAATTTTCAAACGAAATCATCCAGGCGCATATTTCAGCCGATCTCAGCCGGGTTAAGTGCGACTTCGGACGCTTTCCCACTCGACCCCGGCCTCCTGGAGGAAATTTTTTCGCTCAAAACCTAAGTCCAAACATCCAGGCGCATATTTCAGCCGATCTCAGCCGGGTTAAGTGCGACTTCTCGACGCTTTCCCACTCGACTCGCCCTCCTGGAGGAAATTTTTTTCGCTCAAAACCTAAGTCCAAACATCCAGGCGCATATTTCAGCCGATCTCGGCCGGGTTAAGTGCGACTTCGACGCTTTCCCACTCGACCTCGCCTCCCTGGAGGAAATTTTTTTTCGCTCAAAACCTAAGTCCAAACATCCAGGCGCATATTTCAGCCGATCTCGCCGGGTTAAGCGCGACTTCTCGACGCTTTCCCACTCGACCCGCCGCCCTGGAGGAAATTTTTTTCGCTCAAAACCTAAGTCCAAACATCCAGGCGCTTTTCATCCGACCGATCGAGTCCGGTTAAGTGCGCCTTCCCGGACGCTTTCCCACTCGACTTCGCCGCCCTGGAGGAAATTTTTTTATGCGCTCAAAACCTAAGTCCAAACATCCAGGCGCTTCATCCGACCGATCGAGTCCGGGTTATGCGCCTTCCCGGACGCTTTCCCACTCGACTTCGCCGCCGCCCTGGAGGAAATTTTTTTGCGCTTCAAAACCTAAGTCCAAACATCCAGGCGCTTCATCCGACCGATCGAGTCCGGTTAAGTGCGCTTCCCGACGCTTTTCCCACTCGACTTCGCCGCCCTGGAGGAAATTTTTTGCTCAAAACCTAAGTCCAAACATCCAGGCGCTTATTTCATCCGACCGATCGAGTCCGGTTATGCGCCTTCCCGGACGCTTTCCCACTCGACCCCGCCCGCCCTGGAGGAAATTTTTTTGCGCTCAAAACCTAAGTCCAAACATCCAGGCGCTTCATCCGACCGATCGAGTCCGGGTTAAGTGCGCCTTCCCGGACGCTTTCCCACTCGACCCCGCCGCCCTGGGAGGAAATTTTTTTGCTTTCAAAACCTAAGTCCAGACATCCAGGCGCTTCATCCAGCCGATCTCGGCCGGGTTAAGTGCGACTTCTCGACGCTTTCCCACTCGACCCCGCCCCCTGGAGGAAATTTTTTCGCTCAAAACCTAAGTCCAAACATCCAGGCGCATATTTCAGACGATCTCGCCGGGTTAAGTGCGACTTCCCGGACGCTTTCCCACTCGACTTTCGCCACCCTGGAGGAAATTTTTTGCTTTCAAAACCTAAGTCCAAACATCCAGGCGCATATTTCAGACGATCTCGGCCGGGTTAAGTGCGACTTCCCGGACGCTTTCCCACTCGACCCCGCCACCCTGGAGGAAATTTTTTGCTTTCAAAACCTAAGTCCAAACATCCAGGCGCATATTTCAGACGATCTCGGCCGGGTTAAGTGCGACTTCCGACGCTTTCCCACTCGACCCCGCCACCCTGGAGGATTTTTTTTTTTCAAAACCTAAGTCCAAACATCCAGGCGCATATTTCAGCCGATCTCGCCGGGTTATGCGCGACTTCTCGACGCTTTCCCACTCGACTTCTCCACCCTGGAGGTATTTTTGCCGCTCAAAACCTAAGTCCAGACATCCAGGCGCATATTTCAGACGATCTCGGCCGGGTTAAGTGCGACTTCCGGACGCTTTCCCACTCGACTCCGCCACCCTGGAGGATTTTTTTTGCTTTCAAAACCTAAGTCCAAACATCCAGGCGCATATTTCAGACGATCTCGGCCGGTTAAGTGCGACTTCCCGGACGCTTTCCACTCGACTTCCGCCACCCTGGAGGATTTTTTTTTGCTTTCAAAACCTAAGTCCAGACATCCAGGCGCATATTTCAGCCGATCTCGGCCGGTTAAGTGCGACTTCTCGGACGCTTTCCCACTCGACCCTCCACCCTGGAGGTATTTTTTAAGCGTTCAAAACCTAAGTCCAGACATCCAGGCGCATATTTCAGACGATCTCGGCCGGGTTAAGTGCGACTTCCCGGACGCTTTCCCACTCGACCCCCGCCACCCTGGAGGATTTTTTTGCTTTCAAAACCTAAGTCCAAACATCCAGGCGCATATTTCAGCCGATCTCGCCGGGTTATGCGCACTTCTCGGACGCTTTCCCACTCGACCCTCCACCCTGGAGGATTTTTTGCCGCTCAAAACCTACGCCCAGACATCCAGGCGCTGCTACAGCCGATCAAGGCCGGGTTAAGAGCGACTTCTCGGACACACACATTTACGAACCCCCCGTGTCTGGATTTCAATTTTCCAAAGGGCCTGGGCTCACACATTAACCCCAACGCAGTAACACTTTAATGGGCATCGTTTTATTTCATTCTCGCCCTGGATGAATGTTTTACAAAGGGCCTGCGCTCACAGACTAACCCTACACACTAACACCTTATTGGGCATAATTTTTTTTCTATAAAGGCCCTGATGAATGTTTTCTATAAGGCCTGCGCTCACAGACTAACCCCATCACAATAACACTTATGTGGGGCATGATTTTATTCTATAAAGGCCCTGGATGAATGTTTTCTATAAGGCCTGCGCTCACAGACTAACTCCCATCACAATAACACTTATTTGGGCATGATTTTATTTAAAAAGGCCCTGATGAATGTTTTCTACAAAGGCCTGCGCTCACAGACTAACCCCGACACAGTAGCGCCTTATTGGGCATGATTTTATTTAATAAAGGCCCTGGAGGAATGTTTTCTATAAGGCCTGCACTCACAGACTAACCCCATCACAATAACACTTATTTGGGCATGATTTTATTCTATAAAGGCCCTGGATGAATGTTTTCTATAAGGCCTGCGCCACAGACTAACCCTATCACACATAACACTTATTTGGGCATGATTTTATTTAATAAAGGCCCTGGATGAATGTTTTCTATAAGGCCTGCGCTCACAGACTAACCCCATCACAATAACACTTATTTGGGCATGATATTATTTAATAAAGGCCCTGGATGAATGTTTTACAAAGGGCCTGCGCTCACAGACTAACCCTACACAGTAACACCTTATTGGGCATGATTTTATTTAATAGAGACCCTGGATGAATGTTTTCTATAAGGCCTGCGCCACAGACTAACCCCATCACAATAACACTTATTTGGGCATGATTTTATTTAATAAAGGCCCTGGATGAATGTTTTCTATAAGGCCCAAGCCACAGACTAACCCTAACCCTAACCCTAACCCTAACCCTAACCCTAGCCCTAACCCTAACCCTAACCCTAACCCTAACCCTAACCCTAACCCTAACCCTAACCTCTAACCCTAACCCTAACCCTAGCCCTAACCCTAACCCTAACCCTAACCCTAGCCCTAACCCTAACCCTAACCCAAACCCTAACCCTAACCCTAACCCCTAGCCCTAACCCTAACCCTAACCCCTAACCCTAACCCTAACCCTAACCCTAACCTTATTGGGCATGATTTTACTCTATAAAGGCCCTGGGTGACAGTTTTACACAGGGCCTGGGGTCACAGACTAACCCCATCACAATAGCACTTATTTGGGCATGTTTTTATTTAATAAAGGCCCTGATTGAATGTTTTCTATAAGGCCTGCGCTCACAGACTAACCCGACACAGTAACGCTTCATTGGGCATGATTTTATTTAATAAAGGCCCTGGAACAATGTTTCTATAAGGCCTGCGCTCACAGACTAACCTCGACACAGTAACTCTTTGTTGGGCATGATTTTACTTAATAAAGGCCCTGGAAAATGTTTTCTATAAGGCCTGCGCCACAGACTAACCCGACACAGTAACGCTTTATTGGGCATGATTTTATTTAATAAAGGCCCTGGAAAAATGTTTTCTATAAGGCCTGCGCCACAGACTAACCCGACACAGTAACGCTTCATTGGGCATGATTTTATTTAATAAAGGCCCTGGAACAATGTTTTCTATAAGGCCTGCGCCACAGACTAACCCGACACAGTAACTCTTTGTTGGGCATGATTTTACTTAATAAAGGCCCTGGAAAATGTTTTCTATAAGGCCTGCGCTCACAGACTAACCCGACACAGTAACGCTTTATTGGGCATGATTTTATTTAATAAAGGCCCTGGAAAATGGTTTCTATAAGGCCTGCGCTCACAGACTAACCCGACACAGTAACGCTTCATTGGGCATGATTTTTATTTAATAAAGGCCCTGGATGACAGTTTTCTTTA
>NW_025047683.1:2753125-2781866 GCF_018831695.1 Puntigrus tetrazona | reverse complement strand
AACGAGCGCCGATCGGCCGACCGCCCCGCGGGGCGGAGGCTAGGGACGCCGCGCATTTATCAGATCCAAACCCATCTGGCCCCGGGATCCACCCCGACCCGGTAATTTTGGTGACTTCTAGATACCTCGGCCGATCGTCAGCCTTCCGCGGCGGCGCGCATTTATCTATCGGCGTGTCTGCTCCTATCAACTTTCGGAGGGCACATCAGGGCGCCTACCATGGTGACTACCAGGGGTGATGTAAATCAGGGGTTCGATTCGGAGAGGGAGCTTGAGAAACGCCACCACATCCATGAAAGTGCAGTAGGCAAGAAATTAACGCATTTCCACTCGAGAGGTGGCATTTAAAATAATACAGGCCCTTTCGCGCCCTGTAATTGGAATGAGCGTATCTTAAAACATACATGGGCGAGGACCCATTGAGGCAAGTCTGGTGCCAGCAGTCATGTAATTCCAGCTCCAATAGCGATATTAAAGTTGCTGCAGTTAAAAGCCTGCAGCTGGATCTGACCTGGCTATGTCCGAGAGGCGAGCCACCGCCCGCCCCAGGTCCCTGCCTCGTACTCGGATGCCCTTTGGCTGGGTGTCCGGTCCGAGGGGCCCAAAGCGTTTACTTTGAAAAATTAGGAGTGTTCAAAGCAGGCCGAAAGGCCGCTAGAATACCGCAGCTAGGGAATACGGAATAGGATCGTTCTATTTTGTGGGTTTCTGAACCCGGAGCCATGATTAAGAGGGACGGTCAGTATCTGTGATTGTTTCGCTAGAGGAAATTTGGACCGGCAAGACGGACGAAAGCGTAAAGCATTTTGCCAAGAATGTTTTCGGTATTAATCAAGAACGAAGTCGAGGTTCAAGATCGATCAGATACCGCCGTAGTTCCGATCAGAACGGCGCCGTAATTCGCGATCCGGCGGCGTTATTCCCATGACCGGGCAGCGCACGAAACCACGAAGGCCTTTGGGTTCGGGGAGTATGGCTGCGCCGAAACTTAGCGGAATTGACGGAAGGGCACCACTAGGAGGAGCTCATGGCTTAATTCTGACTCAACACGTGGGAAACCTCACCTGCCCGGACACGGAAAGGATTGACAGATTGATAGCTCTTTCGATCTCTGTGGGTGGTGGTGCATGGCCGTTCTTAGTTGGTGAAGATTGTCTGATCCATTCGAGCAATCTAACTTAGACTCCGGCTTGCTAAATAGTGGCGCGGGCTACTTGGGTCGAAGGCCAAAACTTAGAGGGACAAGTGGCGTTTGGCCACGCCAGATGGAGCAATAACAGGTCTGTGATGCCCTTAGATGTCCGGGCTGCACGCTGCGCACACGGGCGGATCAGCGGCAGGCTCACTCTGCGCCGAGGCCGGTAACCCGCTGGAACCCCGCCGTGATCGACTGGGATTGGAACCATTTCCATCAACGCAGGAATTCAGTAAGCGGGTCATAAGCTCGTTGATTAAGTCCCTGCCCTTTGTACACACCGCCCGCCGCTACTACCGGGACATTGATGAGTTTAGTGAGGTTCGGACTGCCCTGGCCTCCCTGGCTGGGCGGATGCCGGAAGACGAACAACCGCGCGATCATCTAGAGGGAAGCGAAAGTCAGGAATAAGGTTTCGAGGTGTGAACCCGCGAAGGATCACACGCCCGCCCGATCCAAAGCGGTAAACGCTGGCCCCGGGCGGAGGCGCCTAGCCTACTCTCCTCTGGCCTCAAGCTCCGCAGTGCGCGGCAGAGCCGGCGTGCTCCGCGCCACTTCTCCGGAGCACCAGGCTGCTAAAGCCGCAGGAGCGCGGCGGCAAAAAAAAGGAACTTGACTGTCGCTGCATTCGGGCGGCCCTCGCTTCAGCGGCGGGGCTGAGCTTGCCCTGGGCGGTACCTGCACGGACGCCGGGACCGTGGCCCAAAGCCCCCTCCTGGCTAAGGAGGGGCGCCTGTCCGGTAAAAAAACTTATCCTATTTTACTCTATGATCCAGCTGCCGTGGCCTGAGAGGTCTGCCGTCAAAAACCCCAAGACGCAAAGAAATTCACAAAACCGTAAGACGGCCGGCGAGAGATCTGCGGTGAGGTTGAACGCTGCCTCTGGGAGGCTTGACGCACCTCCCGCTGGAGGGGCTTGAGTAACCTGGTCGCCAGCGAACATGACTGTCGCTGCACCTCGCGGCGGCCCCCTGCTTTCCAGCGCGGGGCCGGAGCCTGGCCCTGGCGGGTACCCGCACGTCGCACGGGGACCGTATTCAAAAGTCTCTCCCGCGAAGGAGCTCGCCCGGTCCGGCAAAACTCTCATCCTATTTTACTTATGACTCCAGCGCCGTGTCTTTAGAGGTCGCCCACTAAAAACCCAAGACGCAAAAGAACCGCGATAAAACTTCAAGACGGCGGAGAGAGAGATCTGCTTAGCGGAACGCTGCTCTGGAGGCCGACGACCTGCTGGAGGCTGATGGGAATCCCACCGCGAGCGCCCATGACTGTCACAGACGGGCGGCCCTCTGCTTTCCAGCCGGCAAATGGCCGGGCCCTGGCGGGTACACCGCACGTGGCCTCCGTGGACCGTGGCTCAAAGCCTCCCGCAAGGAGGAGCGCCCGTCCGGGGTAAAAACTCCCTATCCCATTTTACCTCTATGATCCAGCGCCGTGGCTCCGAGAGGTCTGCCACCAAAAACTCCAAAACGGCAAAAAGGTCCGCATACAAAAACCTAAGGCGGAGAGAGAGAGAGAGAGATCCGAGAGAACTTTGACTGTCGCCAGACTCTGGCGGCCCCTGCTGTTTCCAGCTGCGGCGGCCGGGCCGCACCCCGACCCTGGCGGGTACCGTGGTTCAAAGGCCTCCCGCACAGGACCGTCCGGGTGTTCAAAGTCTCCTCCCGCGTAATTAGGAGGTCCGGAAAACCCAAACAAAAAAGCACCGCACAAAAACCTGGGTAAAAATCCTCTTGACATCCTATTTACTGCTATCCTTCTCCAGCGGGGGCCGTGGCCCTCGGTAGAGGTCTGCCGTTCAAACACATCGCAAGAGGGGCGCCTGTCCAAAAGAAACCGCACTTAAAACCTTAAGACCAAGCGAGAGAGGATCCGCTAAACATCAAGACAAACGCCGCATAAAATCAAGACGGCTGGAGGAGGGCTCATGACTAGGAACTGCCTCGAGGTTTGGAGGCTGGAGAGGCTGAACACCATCATGAGCGCCCCACCCCTCAAATGGGTGGGGGCCGAGGCCGGCGAAACGCCTCTGGAAAGACTTTGCTTTGCCAACTTCGGCGGATAGCCCAGCAGGCTTCGGGACCGCGGGTCCCAAGTCCCCTTCGCGGGGCGCCTGGTCTGGGAAACGACCCCCTTGTATTTTTGAAACTACCACACAAGCCTGTGCAGTTCGGCTCGGGCCCGGTGTGTAAACTCAACGCAGTACGCACTTTTTAGCGGTGGATCACTCGGCTCGCAAGGGCCGATGAAGAACGCAGCCAGGCGCAGAACTAATGTGAATTGCAGGACACATCGATCATCGACACTTCGAACGAGACTTTGCGCTCCCGGTCCGCCCCGGGCCGCTGTCTGAGGGTCGCTTCCCATCGACCGACCTCCGTCTGGCCGCGGCTGGAGCGCCGCGAGGGGGCTTCCCCGCCTCCGTTCTCCTGGGTGCAGACCGCCACGGGCATCGCTTCCTCGGCGGGAGCTTCGAGCGCGCTTCCTCCGCTTCCTCCCACGCAGGGGAGGTCGGCCCCAGGCGCCTGGGACGGAGCGGCGTCCTCTCTCGGCGGCGCCCGTGGTGCCTGCCACCTGTCGCTGCTCTCGACGTCGATCTCTCGCTCCTCCGCCGGACGCCCGTGGCGTGAACGGGAGGTTCGCGCCCGCCTTCTCGCCTCGCGGCGCTCTGCCCGGCGCAAATGCGAACGAGACCCGTGTTCAGGCCAGCCCGCAGCAGCAGCAGCGCGCGCGTCAGCCCAACCCATATCCGACAACGACTTCAGATCGTGACGCACTACCCGCTGAATTTAAGCATACACTAAGCGAGGAAAGAAATTCAACAAGCGATTCTCAGTAGCGCGCAGCGGAAGAGGGAAGAGCCTAGCGCTAACCCCGCCCCGCCACGCCGGCGGCGGGACATGTGGCGCATAGAAGACCGCTTTCTCGGCGCGGGTCGGGGGCCCAAGTCCTTCTGATGGAGGCTTAGCCCGTGGACGTGTGAGGTCAGTAGCAGGCCTCCCGCCGCGCGTGCTCTTCTCGGAGTCGTGGTTGCTGGGAATGCAGCCGCAAAGCGGGTGGTAAACCCATCTGGGTTAGCAACACCGCACGAGACCGGGAGCAGTCGCATGGGGCACCGTGAGGGAAAGTTGAAAGAACTTGAAGAGAGAGTTCAACAGGGCGTGAAACCGCTAAGAGGTAAACGGGTGGGTCCGCGACGGTTCTGCCCGGAGGATTCAGCTCGGGCGGGCTGGCCGCCCGGGCGCTGGTGCGCCGATCCCTTGACCGGGAACGCCGCCCGTCGGACGCTCGCCGCTTGCTGGCACTTCTTCCGAGGCGTGTGCGCCGCGATCGTTCCGCTTGGCCAGGAAGGGCTGGGGCGAAGGTGGCAGGCGGCCTCAGCCGGGGCCGCTTTACAGAGCTCCCACGCCCGACTTTGCCGCTACCGGGCCGCTGTGGGAAGTGTCTCGCGCTTTTCTCCTGCCGACGCGCGAGGGACGGGGCCTCGCCTCGGGCATAGCAAGTCGACCGGGACCGACTGTCTCAGTCCGTCTCCGCGACCGCGCCGCGCCGCCAGGGCGGATCCGCCTCTATGACAAGTGGCGCCGAGGTCGCGGTGAGGTCGCGCACCCACCCGACCTGGCCTGAAACACGGGACTGGCGAGCCCAACGCACAAATAAGTGCAAAGGGTGTCCCGAGCCCTCACGCGCAATGAAGGTGAAGGTCAAACGCCCGCCGCCTGTGTGGATCCCCGCCTCCGGCGGGGCACCATCGCCCCATCACACCGCACCGCAGGCAGCTGGAGCCAGAGCAGCGCGATGGTACCCTGAAAGATGGTGAACTATGCCTGGGCAGGCTGGCTGGGTAGGAACTCTGGATGGAGGCTCGCAGTGTCCTGACGCAAATCGGTCGCCCACCTGGGTATAGGGGCGAAGACTAATCGCAACTATCTAGCAGCTGGTTCTCCCTCCGGCGTTTCTCAGATAGCTGGGCGCCGCTCGCGACACAAAGCAGTTTTATCCGTAAAGCTAATGACAAGAGGCTCTTAAATAAACGACCGCAACTTATTTCAAACTTTAAATGGGCAAGAAGTTCGCTCGTCATGGCCTGGAGCCTGGGCGTGGAATGCGACGCCTGGTGGGCCACTTTTGGTAGCAGAACATGGCGCTATGGGATGAACTAACGCCGGGTTAAGGCGCACCGATGCCGACGCTCATCAGACCAGAAAAGGTGTTGGTTGATATAGACAGCAGGACGGGTGGCCATGTGCAAGTCGGAATCCGCGAAGGAGTGTGTAACAACTCACCTGCCGAATCAACCAGCCCTGAAATGGATGGCGCTGGAGCCGCTGCCCATACCCGGCCGCCGATCGCACGGTTTACGCTTGTATCGAGACAGAGATACGCCGACGAGTAGGAGGGCCGCCACGTGGCGCGCTGAAGTTTAGGGCGCTGGCCCGGTGAGCCGCGCTGGTGCAGATCTTGGTGGTAGTAGCAAATATTCAAACTGAGAGCTTGAAGGCCGAAGCGGAGAAGGGTTCCATGGTGAACAGCAGTTGAACATGGGCCAGTCGGTCCCAGGAGGATGGGCGAACGCCGTCGAAAGGGAGGGCGATGGCTCTGGCCGCGCCCGCCGATCGAAGGGGGTCTGGTTCAGATCCCAGAACCCGGAGTGAGTGGAGACGGGCGCCGAGAGGCGCCCAGTGCGGTAACGCAAACGAACCCGGAGAAGCTGGCGGGGGCCCGGAAGAGTTCCTTTCTTTGTGAAGGGCCGGCACCTGGAATGGGGTTCGCCCAGATAGCCCACGCCTGAAAGCGCCATGTTCCGGGCGAGCGTCCGGGTCAGCCCTCGCCGGCCCTGAAAACTGGGAGAAGGTGTGTTCGTCTGGCTGGCCGCACCTGCATATCCGCAGCAGGTCTCCAAGGTGAACAGCCTGGCATGTTAGATCAAGGCAGCGTAGCGGGAAGTCGGCAAGTCAGATCCGTAACTTCGGGATAAGGATTGGCTCTAAGGGCTGGGCCGGTCGGGCTGAGGTGCTAAGCGGGCTGGACCGCGCTCGACTGGGGAGCGGTCACCTTCGCATGCTACCTTCTTCCTCCCGCCTCGCCACGGTGGCGCTGGCTCTGCGCTGCCTCCTTTCTCCGCTCCGCCGCCTCCCGTCTGGCGCAGCTCCCCCACCGCCGCGTCCGGGGGCACGGCCGGTTCTGGGGCGGGCTGTGGGGACGGGTCCGGGGGTTGGTGGAGGGCTCCGCGTCCCCGACAGTCGCGTGGCGGCCGCGGGCGGCAGGCGGGGCCGCCGCGCGCGCGGCGTGGCGACGGGCGCGTGCCGGGCCTTTCTCGCGGATCACCTCGGCTACCGGCCCGCGCTGACTCTTTCGCGCCGGGCGCGTCGCGCCCGCCCCCGCCCCGGGGTCAGGCGGGCCGGGCGCGCTGCGGGCGCTGGCGAAGCCAACCCGGCGCCGGCCTCGTCCGCGCCGGGCAGCCGGCTTAGAACTGGTGCGACCAGGAATCCGACTGTTTAATTCAAAACAAAGCATCGCTAAGGCCCGCGGCGGGTGTTGACGATGTGATTTCTGCCCAGTGCCTGAATGTCAAAGTGAAGAAATTCAACGAAGCGCTGGTAAACGGCGGAGTAATCATGACTCTCTTAAGGTAGCCAAATGCCTCGGCCATCTAATTAGTGACGCGCATGAATGGATGAACGAGATTCCCACCGTCCCTACCTGCTATCTAGCGCAAACCACAGCCGCGGGAACGGCTTGGCAGAATCAGCGGGAAAGAAGACCTGCTGAGCTTTGACTCTAGTCTGGCACTGTGAAGAGACAAGGAGAGGTGTAGAATAAGTGGGAGGCTCTTGCCCCGAACGGGCGCCGAAGTTGAAATACCACTACTCTTATCGCTTCCTCACTTACCCGGTGAGGTAGGGGAGGCGAGCCCCGGGCGGCTCAAGCTTCGTTTCGGAGTCTGCCCCGGCGCCGCTCACCGCGCCTCTGGGCGCGACCTGTCCCGGGACAGTGGCAGGTGGGGAGTTTGACTGGGAAGGTACACCTGTCAAACGGTAACGCAGGTGTCCCTAAGGCGAGCTCAGGGAGGACAGAAACCTTCGCGAGCAGAAGGGCAAAGTCTCGCTTTGATCTTGATTTTCAGTGGTGAGTAATGGACCGTGAAAGCGGGCCTCACGCATCCTTCTGGCTTTTGGTTTTAAGCAGGAGGTGTCAGGAAAAGCTACCACAGGGATAACTGGTTTGTGGCGGCTGTCGCTCATAGCTACGCCGTCGCCTGATCCTTCGATGTCGGGCTCTTCCTATCATTGTGAAGCTAGAATTCACTAAGCCGCTGGATTGTTCACCCACCATAGGGAACGTGGAGCTGGGTTTAGACCGTCGTGAGACAGGTTAGTTTTAACCTACTGATACAACGCCGCTGCAATAGTAATCCATGTTTCAGCACAGAGGAACCGCAGGTTCAGACATTTGGTGCGGTGCTTGGCTGAGAAGCCACTTGCGCGGTTACCATCTGCGGATTATGACTGAACGCCTAAGTCCGAATCCCGCCTAAGAGGCAACGAGCACCGGTTGCGCCGCGTACTGACACACGGATAGCCGCCAGCCCTCCGGGCGCGTGAGAGAGCCGACGAGATCGGACCGGTGCGGCCGATCCAGCCGCCGCCCACTTCCAGACCAAAAACACCGAGCTTGTGGAGAATGGTGCAAAATGACTCTCAGACGACCTCGATTCTGGGTCAGGGTTTCGTGGCGGCAGAGCAGCTCACTCGCCGCGATCCATTGAAAGTCATCCCAGATCCAATCTTTGTCGGTCCGAGGAGGAGGCCCAGCCGGGCGACCGGCTGGCATACTCTCCTCCGCCAAGGGGGCACCAGTGGAGCGGAGAGTGGCAGGCGGAGAGGGGCAGAGTCCGAGCCGGGCGGAGGGGGGCGGATTCGGTCGGACGGGAGCCGGCAGCTCCCCTCTCCGGGAAGAAAAACCCTCCAAAACCTAAGTCGGCGGGGGTACCAGTGGCGGAGAGGGAACCGAGGGAACGGCGAGAGGGCCGCCCGAGAGAGTGGCTGACTCTGGGACGGGTAGCCGGCGCAGCCCCCTCCGAAGAAAAACCCTCCAAAACCTAAGTCGGCTGGGGGTACCAGTGGCGGAGAGGAACCGAGGGAACGGCGGAGAGGGCCCCCGAGAGGGGCTGACTGGTCGGACTGGGAGTCGTGGGCGAGCTCCTCTCCGGAAGAAGAAAAAACCCTCCAAAACCTAAGTCGATGGGGGGTACCAGCGGCGGAGAGGAACCGAGGTGAACGGCGGAGAGGACGCCCGAGCAGAGAGGGCTGACTCGGGTCGGACGGGGGGGAGCCGTGGCTCCTCCTCTCCTGAAGAAAAACCCTCCAAAACCTAAGTCGATGGGGGGTACCAGTGGCACGGTTCTCTTTGAGAGCGCGGTTGGTGCTGAGAGATAGTGACCCCCGGCTTTATAGAGTAGGGGAGTACTTTCAAACCACGAATGGAGAACAGGGGTCTCCCTCGGAGAACCCACGGAGGCTTTTCGGAGGTGATGCCCGAGAGCGTTATGGTGCCGGCGGGATCGTCGTGAGCAGGGCCTGGATGTCTGTAAGGCTGAGATGAGCTCGGGTTCGTGTGAAGGTGCGCGCTTGGTTCAGAAGTGGCGCTTAACCTAACCGATGGCAAAGATGCGCTGATGTTTGGACCAGGGCTTTGAACGCTACGGAAATACCTCCCGGCAAGGTCGAGGGAAAGCGCTAGCGGAAGTGGGCTTACGCGCCGGCGATCGCTGTGAGATGCTTCCGATGTTCTTGACTTAGGTTCGAACGCTAAAAATACCTCCGGGTGGCGGGGTCGTAGGGAAAGCGTCGTGAAGTGGGGCTAACGCGCGAGATGGATGTGAGATGCGCCTGGATGTTTGACTTAGGTTTTGAACGCTAAAAATACCTCCGTGGCGGGGTCGAGCGGGAAAGCGCCGTGAAGTGGGGCTTAACGCCGCCGAGATCGCGAGATGCGCCTGGATGTTTGGACTTAGGTTTTGAACGCTTAAAAATACTCTCCGGGTGGCGGTGGTCGCGGGAAAGCGCCGTGAAGTGGGGCTTAACGCTGCCAGATCGGCTGTGAGATGCGCTGATGTCGGGACTTAGGTTTTGAACGCTTAAAAATACCTCGGGTGGCGGGGTCGAGTGGAAAGCCACCCGTGAAGTGGGGGCTTAACGCGCCGAGATCGCCAGAGATGCGCCTGGATGTTTGGACTTAGGTTTTGAACGCTAAAAATACCGGGTGGCGGGGTCGGTCCAGTGGGAAAGCGCCCGTGAAGTGGGGCTTAACGCGCCGAGATCGCCAGAGATGCGCCTGATGTCTGACCAGGCTTTGAACGCTAAAAATACCGGTGGCGGGGTCGAGGGAAAGCGCCCGCGAAGTGGGGCTTAACGCGCCGAGATCGGCCGGGAAGATGCGCCTGGATGCTCCGGGACTTAGGTTTTGAACGCTTAAAAAACTCCGGGTGGCGGGGGTCGGTGGAAAGTCGGTCGTGAAGTGGGAAAGCGTCGGCCAGAGAAGTGTAGTTTGAATGCTTTAACCCGTATGGCGAGATCGTGAAGTGCTGAAATATGCGCCTGCGATGTTTGGACTTAGGTTTTGAACGCAAAAATACCTCCAGGGTGGCGGTCCAGGAAAGCGGTCGAGAAGTGGGGCTTAACGCGCCGAGATCGCCAGATGCGCCCTGATTGTTGGACTTAGGTTTTGAAACGCTTAAAATCACCCAGGGTGGCGGGTCGCGGGAGCGCTCGCGGAAGTGGCTTAACGCCGCTGAGATCGGCCGTGATGCGCTGGATGTTTGGACTTAGGTTTTGAACGCTTAAAAATACCTCCAGGGTGGCCGGGTCGAGGGAAAAGCGTCCGTGAAGTCGCGACTTAACCCGCCGAGATCGGCTGAAATATACGCGCCTGGATGTCTGGACTTAGGTTTTGAAAGCAAAAAATTTCCTCCAGGTGGAGGGGTCGAGTGGCAAGCGCCCGGTGAAGTCGCGACTTAACCCGCCGAGATCGCTGAAATATGCGCTGGATGTCTGGACTAGGTTTTGAACGCAAAAAATTTCCTCCAGGGTGGCCGGGGTCGAGGGTGGAAAGCGTCCGAGAAGTCGCACTTAACCCGGACGAGATCGCTGAAATATGCGCCTGATGTTTGGACTTAGGTTTTGAACGAAAAAATTCCTCCAGGGAGGCCGGGTCGAGTGAAAGCCGTCCGAGAAGTCGTGACTTTAACCCGACGAGATCGCTGAAATATGCGCCTGGATGTTTGGACTTAGGTTTTGAACGAAAAATACTCTCCAGGGTGGATGGGGTCGAGTGGAAAGCGCCCAGAAGTCGCACTTTAACCCGGCCGAGATCGCTGAAATATGCGCCTGGATGTTGGACTTAGGTTTGAAAGTTAAAAATCCTCCAGGGTGAGGGGCCGAGGTAAAAGCCGTCCCGAGAAGTCGTGCACTTAACCCCGCCGAGATCGGCTGAAAGATGCGCGCCTGGATGTTTGGACTTAGGTTTTGAACGCAAAAATTTCTCCAGGGAGGCCGGGTCGAGTGGGAAAGGTCCGAGAAGTCGCACTTAACTCAGAGCCGCCGAGATCGCCCTGAAATATGCGCCTGGATGTTTGACCTTAGGTTTTGAAACGCAAAAATTTCTCCAGGGTGGCGGGGGTCGAGTGGGAAAGTCGCCCGAGAAGTCGCTACTTAACCCGGCCGAGATCGGCTGAAATATGCGCTGGATGTTCTGGACTTAGGTTTTGAAAGCTTAAAAAATTCCTCCAGGGTGGAGGGGTCGAGTGGGAAAGCGCCCGAGAAGTCGCGACTTAACCCGGCCGAGATCGCTGAAATATGCGCCTGGATGTTTGGACTTAGGTTTTGAAACGAAAAATTTCTCCAGGGAGGCCGGGTCGAGTGGGAAAGCGCCCGGTAGTCGCGACTTAACCCGCTGAGATCGGCCTGAAATATGCGCTTCTGGATGTTTGGACTTAGGTTTTGAAAAAAAAATCCTCCAGGGAGGCCGGGGTCGAGGAAAGCGCCCGAGAAGTCGCACTTAACCCGGCTGAGATCGGCTGAAATATGCGCCTGATGGTTTGGACTTAGGTTTTGAAGGCCGAGAAAATTTCTCCAGGGAGTAACCGGGTCGAGATCAGCGCCCGAGAAGTCGTGCATCTTAACTCACGCCGAGATCGGGCGAGGGAAATATGCGCTAGTCGATGTTTGGACTTAGGTTTTGAACGAAAAAAATTTCCTCCAGGGAGGCCGGGTCGAGGGAAAAGTCCCAGAAGTCGGATTTAACCCGGCCGATCGCTGAAATATGCGCCTGGATGTTTGGACTTAGGCCTTTGAACTAAAAAAATTTCCTCCAGGAGGCCGGGTCGCAGTGGGAAAATACCCAGAAGTCGACTTTAACCCGGCCGAGATCGGCCTGAAATATGCGCCTGGATGTTTGACTCAGGTTTTGAACTTAAAAACATTCCTCCAGGGAGGCCGGGTCGAGGAAAGGTCCGAGAAGAAGTCGTCACTTAACCCGCCGAGATCGGCTGAAATATGCTGGATTGCTGACTGATGGTTTGGAATCGAAAAAAATTTCTCCAGGGAAATTGAAATCTCCGAGAAGTCCAACTTCGGTTGAAAGCGTCCGACTTCTCAGGTTACGACCTCCGAGAGCGCCGGAGTTAAGGAAAGCGTCCGAGAAGTCAGGTGACTTCCCGGCACTAAATATCTGATAACTTCACTAAGCTTGACTCCCGGAGGCCTCCGAGTTTACAGCCGGCCGAAAGAGGTTTCTTATTCAGGAGCAACTTTAAATCATCATCACCGCGAAAAGCGTTTGCCACCCAGAGTAACTCTTGGCATCAATCTTTAATTTTTTTTTTTTTTCTCTAAAAATCCTGAAATTGTGCCCCGCGCGTCGCTGCTTTAACGGGCGAGTCTGTGAGCGCAGGCCTTGTAGAAAACATTCATCCAGGGCCTTTAATAAATAAAATCATACCCAACTCAGTTATTGTGACGGGTTAGTCTGTAAGAGCGCAGAGCCAGTTCTTTATGGAAAACATTCATCGAGGGCCTTTATTAAATGTTAAAATCATGCCCAATCAAAGAGTTAATGGGTCGTATAGAAAATACATCTTTCCAGGGCCTTTATTAAAGAAAAATCACGCCCAATAATAGCGTTACTGTACTGGTTAGTCTGTGAGGGCAGGCCTTAAAGAAAATCATGTCACCAGAGACCTTTATTAAATAAAATCTGCTCTATAAGAGTTACTGTATACTATGAGTTAGTCTGTGAGAGGTATACCTTAAAAAGAACTGTCATCCAGGGCTTTATTAAATAAATCATGCCCATAAGAGTGTTATTGTAACAGGGGTTAGTCAGTCAAGAAGCGCCAGGCCTTATAGAAAAACATTCGCCGAGGGCCTTTATTAAATAAAATCCATGCCCAATAAAGTTATTATTGTGTCAAGTTCAGTCTGTGAGCGCAGGCCTTATAGAAAACATTTTTCCAGGGCCTTTATTAAATAAAATCACGCCCAATACAAAGAGTTACTGTGTCGGGTTAGTCTGTGAGCGCAGGCCTTAAAGAAAAGCACATTCATCCAGGGCCTTTATTAAATAAAATCATGCCCATAAGAGTGTTATTGTAACAGGGGTTAGCCAAAGTGAGCGCAGAGCCTTATAGTCAGAAAAACATTCATCGGTGGCCTATTAAATAAAATCAGGGCCAACAAAGTATGAGTTTTATTAAAGAAACCTTAAAGAAAAATCACAGCCCACAAAGAGTTACTGTGTCGGGTTAGTCTGTGAGCGAGTAGGCCTTAAAGAAAAGATCTCATCCAGGGCCTTGATTAAATAAAATCATGCCCAATAAAGTGTTATTGTGAGGGGTTGATCTGTGAGCGCAGGCCTTATAGAAAACATTTTTCGAGGGCCTTTATTAAATAAAATCACCCACAAAGAGTTACTGTGTGGGAGTCGATCACAGGCGCCATGGGCACTAATAGAAAACATTTTTCAGGGCCTTTATTAATAAAATCCACGCATAATAAAAAGTTACTGTGGTTTAGTCTGTGAGGGCAGGCCTTATACAAAACATTCATCGAGGGCCTTTATTAAATAAAATCATACCCAATGAAGAGTTACTGTGTCGGGAGTTAGTCTGTGGCGCAGGCCTTATAGAAAACATTCATCCAGGGCCTTTATTAAATAAAATCAATGCCCAATAAAGCGTTAATAATGTGTCGGCGTTAGTCAGAAAGCGCGCAGGCCTTACAAAAAACTGTCATCCAGCACCTTTTATTAAATAAATCATGCCCAATGAGCGTTACTGTCTTTAGGAGTTAGTCTGTGTGGCGCAGGCCTTGCCGAAACCATTTTTTCCAGGACCTTTATTAAATAAAAATCATGCCTAATAAAGCGTTACAAATGCAATAGTTACTGGGTTAGTCTGTGAGCGCATGAGCCTTATGGAAAACATTTTTCCAGGGCCTTTGTTAAGTAATGCCCATGCATAAAAAGAGGAAGTTACTGTGTGGGGTTAGTCTGTGGAGCGCAGGCCTTATAGAAAACATTGTTCCAGGGCCTTTTATTAAATAAAATCATGCCCAATGAGACGTTACTGATTGTGTCGGGTTAGTCTGTGAGCGCAGGCCTTATAGAACAAACATTTTTTCCAGGGCCTTTATTAAATAAAATCCATGCCCAATAAAGCGTTACTGTGTCGGGGTTAGTCTGAGCGCAGGCCTTATAGAAAACATTTTTCCAGGGCCTTTATTAGAAGTGAAAATCATGCCCAACAAAGAGTTACTGTGTTCAGGTTAGTCTGTGAGCGCACTTGGCCTTATAGAAACATTGTTCCAGGGCCTTTATTAAATAAAATCATGCCCAATGAAGCGTTACTGTGTCGGGTTAGTCTGTGAGCGCAGGCCTTATAGAAAACATTCAATCAGGGCCTTTATTAAATAAAAACATGCCCAAATAAATTGCTATTGTGATGGGGTTAGTCTAGTGACCCCAGGCCCTGTAAAACTGTCACCCAGGGCCTTTATAGAGTAAAATCATGCCCAGCATAAAGGTTAGGGTTAGGGTTAGGGTTAGGTTAGGGTTAGGAGGTTAGGGTTAGGGCTAGGGGTTAGGGTTAGGGTTAGGGTTGGGGTTGGGTTAGAAAATTGAGGCTGAGGTTAGGGTTAGGGTTAGGGTTAGGGCTAGGGTTGAGGTTGGGTTAGGGTTGGGGTTAGGGTTAGGGTTAGGGTTAGGGTTAGGGTTAGGGTTAGGGTTAGGGTTAGGGCTAGGAGTTAGGGTTAGGGTTAGGGTTCAAGGGTTTAGTCTGTGGCGCTTGGGCCTTATAGAAAACATTCATCCAGAGGCCTTTATTAAATAAATCATGCCCAAATAAGTGTTATTGTGATGGGGTTAGTCTGTGGCACTGAGCCTTATAGAAAACATTCATCCAGGTCTCTATTAAATAAAATCATGCCCAATAAAAAGGTGTTACTGTGTAAAGGTTAGTCTGTGGCGCAGGCCCTTTGTAAAACATTCATCCAGGGCCTTTATTAAATAATATCATGCCCAAATAAGTGTTATTGTGATGGGAGTTAGTCTGTGGCGCTGCAGGCCTTATAGAAAACATTCATCCAGGGCAGCTATTAAATAAAATCATGCCCAAATAAGTGTTATTGTGATAGGAGGTTAGTCTGTGAGCGCAGGCCTTATAGAAAACATTCATCAGGGCCTTTATAGAATAAAATCATGCCCAAATAAGTGTTATTGTGATGGGGTTAGTCTGTGAGTGCAGGCCTTATAAAGCATTCCTCCAGGGCCTTTATTAAATAAAATCATGCCCAATAAGGCGCTACTGTGTCGGAGTTAGTCTGTGAGCGCAGGCCTTTGTAGCAGAAAACATTCATCCAGGGCCTTTTTAAATAAAATCATGCCCAAATAAATTATTATTGTGATGGGGTTAGTCTGTGAGCGCAGGCCTTATAGAAAACATTCATCAGGGCCTTTATAGAATAAAATCATGTGCCCATAAGTGTTATTGTGAGTGGAGGTTAGTCTGTAGCGCATGGGCCTTATAGAAAACATTCATCCAGGGCCTTTATAGAAAAAAATTATGCCCAATAAGGTGTTAGTGTGGCAAAGGGTTAGTCTGTGGCGCAGGCCTTTGCCAAAACATTCATCAGGGCGAGAATGAAAAAAGCGATGCCCATTAAAGTGTTACTGGCGTGGGGGTTAATGTGTGAGCCCAGGCCCTTTGGAAAAATTGAAATCCAGACACGGGGTTCGTAAATGTGTGTATCCGAGAAGTCGCTGTCTTAACCCGGCCTTGATCGGCTGTAGCAGCGCCTGGATGTCTGGGCGTGGAGTTTTGAGCGGCAAAAAATCCTCCAGGGTGGAGAAATTGAGTGGAAAGCGTCGAGAAGTCGCGCACTTAACCGGCGAGATCGGCTGAAATATGCGCCTGGATGTTTGGACTTAGGTTTTGAAAGCAAAAAAATCCTCCAGGGTGGCGGGAGTGGTGGGAAAGCGTCGGGAAGTCGCACTTAACCCGGCGAGATGCAAATCTGAAATATGCGCCTGGATGTCTGGACTTAGGTTTTGAGCGGCAAAAATACCTCCAGGGTGGAGAAGTGAGTGGGAAAGCGTCCAGAAGTCGCACTTAACCCGGCCGAGATCGGCTGAAATATGCGCCTGGATGTCTGGACTTAGGTTTTGAAAGCAAAAAAAAATCCTCCAGGGTGGCGGGGGGTCGAGTGGGAAGCGTCCGGGAAGTCGCATAACCGGCGAGATCGTCTGAAATATGCGCCTGGATGTTTGGACTTAGGTTTTGAAAGCAAAAAAATCCTCCAGGGTGGCGGGGTCGAGTGGGAAAGCGTCGGGGAGTCGCGCTTAACCCGGCCGAGATCGTCTGAAATATGCGCCTGGATGTCTGGACTTAGGTTTTGAGCAGCAAAAAAATACCTCCAGGGTGGAGGGTCGAGTGGAAAGCGTCCGAGAAGTCGCGCATAACCCGGCCGAGATCGGCTGAAATATGCGCCTGGATGTTTGGACTTAGGTTTTGAAAGCAAAAAAAAATCCTCCAGGGTGGCCCGAAGTCGAGTGGGAAAGCGTCGGGAAGTCGCACTTAACCGGCCGAGATCGTCTGAAATATGCGCCTGGATGTTTGGACTTAGGTTTTGAAAGCAAAAAAATTTCCTCCAGGGTGGCGGGAAGTCGGAGGTGAGTGGGAAAGCGTCGGGAAGTCGCACTTAACCGGCGAGATCGTCTGAAATATGCGCCTGGATGTTTGGACTTAGGTTTTGAAAGCAAAAAAAAATTTCCTCCAGGGTGGCGAAGGGAGTCGAGTGGGAAAGCGTCCAGGAAGTCGCACTTAACCGGCCGAGATCGTCTGAAATATCGCCTGGATGTTTGGACTTAGGTTTTGAAACGCAAAAAAATTTCCTCCAGGGGGCGGGGGTCGAGTGGGAAAGCGTCGAGTCGCACTTAACCCGGCGAGATCGGCTGGATGAAAAGCGCCTGGATGTCTGGACTTAGGTTTTGAAAGCAAAAAAATTTCCTCCAGGGCGGCGGGGAAGTGAGTGGGAAAGCGTCGGGAAGGCGCGCTTAACCCGGACTCGATCGGTCGGATGAAAAGCGCCTGGATGTTTGGACTTAGGTTTTGAAACGCAAAAAATTTCCTCCAGGGCCAGCGGGGAAGTCGAGTGGGAAAGCGTCCGGAAAGCGCTTAACCCGGACTCGATCGGTCGGATGGCGCCTGGATGTTTGGACTTAGGTTTTGAAAGCATAAAAAAAATTTCCTCCAGGGGCGGAAGTCGAGTGGGAAAGCGTCGGAAAGCGCACTTAACCGGACTTCGTCGGTCGGATGAAGCGCCTGGATGTTTGGACTTAGGTTTTGAGCATAAAAATTTCCTCCAGGGCGGCGAGAGTCGAGTGGGAAAGCGTCGGGAAGCGCACTTAACGGACTTCGATCGGTCGGATGAAGCGCCTGGATGTTTGGACTTAGGTTTTGACGCATAAAAAAATTTCCTCAGGGGCGGCGAAGTCGAGTGGGAAGCGTCCGGGAAGGCGCGCCAACCGGACTCGATCGGTCGGATGAAGCGCCTGGATGTTTGGACTTAGGTTTTGAGCGAAAAAAAATTTCCTCCAGGGCGGCGGGGAGTCCGGTGGAAAGCGTCCGAGAAGTCGCACTTAACCCGGCCGAGATCGGCTGAAATATGCGCCTGGATGTTTGGACTTAGGTTTTGAGCGAAAAAATTTTCCTCCAGGAGGCCGGGGTGAGTGGGAAAGCGTCGAGAAGTCGCACTTAACCCGGCCGAGATCGGCTGAAATATGCGCCTGGATGTTTGGACTTAGGTTTTGAGCGAAAAAAATTTCCTCCAGGAGGCCGGGGTCGAGTGGGAAAGCGTCGAAGTCGCACTTAACCCGGCTGAGATCGGCTGAAATATGCGCCTGGATGTTTGGACAGGTTTTGAGCGAACGAAAAAATTTCCTCCAGGAGGCGGGGTCGAGTGGGAAAAGCGTCGAGAAGTCGCGCTTAACCCGGCTGAGATCGGCTGAAATATGCGCCTGGATGATTTTCGTTTGAAAATTGCACTAAGTCCAACCGGGAAAGGTCCGACTTCCATACCCTCCGAGGCTCCGAGTCAGGCCGACCGAGAGGCCTCTTCGGGCACGATTCAAATCACCATGACCCCGGAGGTGGCCGTTTACCAGAACAACTTTTACATCAGCTTTAATTTTTTTTTTTTTTTTTTTTTTTTTTTTTTTCTCTAAAACTCTGAAATTCGTGCCCTGCGCGTCGCTGCTATGAGGCGAGTCTGTGAGCGCAGGCGCAGGCCTTTGTGAAAACATTCATCAGGGCCTTTAATAAATAAAATCATACCCAAATCTGTGTTATTGTAGCCAGGGTTAGTCTGTGGCGCAGGCCTTATGGAAAACATTCATCGAGGGCCTTTATTAAATAAAATCATGCCCAATAAAAGTTAATGGGTCAGGTTAGTCTGTGGCGCAGGCCTTATAGAAAAACATTTTCCAGGGCCTTTATTAAATAAAATCACGCCCAATAAGAGAGTTACTGTGTGGGTTAGTCTGTGAGGGCAGGCCTTAAAAAAACTGTCATCAGGGCCTTTATTAAATAAAATCATGCCCATAAAGTGTTATTATATGCAGGGTTAGTCTGTGAGCGCAGGCCTTAAAGAAAACATTTATCCAGGCCTTTATTAAATAAAATCATGCCCAATAAAGCGTTACTGTGTCGGGTTAGTCTGTGGCGCAGGCCTTATAGAAAACATTTTTTCCAGGGCCTTTATTAAATAAAATCATGCCCAATAAAGCGTTACTGTGTCGGGTTGTAGTCTGTGGCGCAGGCCTTATAGAAAACATTTTCCAGGGCCTTTATTAAGTAAATCATGCCCAACAAAAGAGTTACTGTGTGGGTTAGTCTGTGAGCGCAGGCCTTAAAGAAAACTGTCATCAGGGCCTTTATTAAATAAAATCATGCCCATAGAGTGTTATTGTGTGGGGGTTAGTCAGTGAGCGCAGTGCTTATAGAAAACATTTTCCAGGGCCTTTATTAAATAAAATCACGCCCAATAAAGCGTTACTGTGTCGGGTTAGTCTGTGGCGCAGGCCTTATAGAAAAACATTTTCCAGGGCCTTTATTAAATAAAATCACGCCCAATAAAGAGTTACTGTGTCGGGGTTAGTCTGTGAGGTAGGCCTTAAGAAAACTGTCATCAGGGCCTTAATTAAATAAAATCATGCCCATAAGAGTGTTATTGTAGCAGGGGTTAGTCAGTGGCGCAGGCCTTATAGAAAACATTCATCGAGGCCTTTATTAAATAAAATCATGCCCAATAAAGAGTTACTGTGTCGGGGTCAGTCTGTGGCGCAGGCCTTATAGAAAACATTTTCCAGGGCCTTTATTAAATAAAATCACGCCCAATAAAGAGTTACTGTGTCAGGTTAGTCTGTGGCGCAGGCCTTATAGAAAAACATTCATCGAGGGCCTTTATTAAATAAAATCACGCCCAATAAAGCGTTACTGTGTCGGGTTAGTCTGTGGCGCAGGCCTTATAGAAAAACATTTTCCAGGGCCTTTATTAAATAAAATCACGCCCAATAAAGAGTTACTGTGTCGGGTTAGTCTGTGAGGTAGGCCTTAAAGAAAACTGTCATCAGGGCCTTAATTAAATAAAATCATGCCCATAAAGTGTTATTATAGCAGGGGTTAGTCAGTGAGCGCAGGCCTTATAGAAAACATTCATCGAGGGCCTTTATTAAATAAAATCATGCCCAATAAAGAGTTACTGTGTCGGGGTCAGTCTGTGGCGCAGGCCTTATAGAAAACATTTTTCCAGGGCCTTTATTAAATAAAATCACGCCCAATAAGAGTTACTGTGTCGGGTTAGTCTGTGAGGGCAGGCCTTATACAAAACATTCATCGAGGCCTTTATTAAATAAAATCATGCCCAATGAAGAGTTACTGTGTCGGGGGTTAGTCTGTGGCGCAGGCCTTATAGAAAACATTCATCAGGGCCTTTATTAAATACAATCATGCCCAATAAAGCGTTAATGTGTCGGGTTAGTCTGTGGCGCAGGCCTTAAGAAAACTGTCATCAGGGCCTTTATTAAATAAAATCATGCCCAATGAAGCGTTACTGTGTCGGGTTAGTCTGTGGCGCAGGCCTTATAGAAACCATTTTTCCAGGGCCTTTATTAAATAAAATCATGCCCAATAAAGCGTTACTGTGTCGGGTTAGTCTGTGGCGCAGGCCTTATAGAAAACATTTTCCAGGGCCTTTATTAAGTAAATCATGCCCAACAAAAGAGTTACTGTGTCGGGTTAGTCTGTGGCGCAGGCCTTATAGAAAACATTGTTCCAGGGCCTTTATTAAATAAAATCATGCCCAATGAAGCGTTACTGTGTCGGGTTAGTCTGTGGCGCAGGCCTTATAGAAAACATTTTTCCAGGGCCTTTATTAAATAAAATCATGCCCAATAAAGCGTTACTGTGTCGGGTTAGTCTGTGGCGCAGGCCTTATAGAAAACATTTTCCAGGGCCTTTATTAAGTAAAATCATGCCCAACAAGAGTTACTGTGTCGGGTTAGTCTGTGGCGCAGGCCTTATAGAAAACATTGTTCCAGGGCCTTTATTAAATAAAATCATGCCCAATGAAGCGTTACTGTGTCGGGTTAGTCTGTGGCGCAGGCCTTATAGAAAACATTCAATCAGGGCCTTTATTAAATAAAAACATGCCCAAATAAGTGCTATTGTGATGGGGTTAGTCTGTGACCCCAGGCCCTGTGTAAAACTGTCACCCAGGGCCTTTATAGAGTAAAATCATGCCCAATAAGGTTAGGGTTAGGGTTAGGGTTAGGGTTAGGGTTAGGGTTAGGGTTAGGGCTAGGGTTAGGGTTAGGGTTAGGGTTTGGGTTAGGGTTAGGGTTAGGGCTAGGGTTAGGGTTAGGGTTAGGGTTAGGGCTAGGGTTAGGGTTAGGGTTAGGGTTAGGGTTAGGGTTAGGGTTGGGGTTAGGGTTAGGGTTAGGGTTAGGGTTAGGGCTAGGGGTTAGGGTTAGGGGTTAGGGTTAGGGTTAGGGGTTAGTCTGTGGCCTTGGGCCTTATAGAAAACATTCATCCAGGGCCTTTATTAAATAAAATCATGCCCAAATAAGTGTTATTGTGATGGGGTTAGTCTGTGAGCGCAGGCCTTATAGAAAACATTCATCCAGGGTCTCTATTAAATAAAATCATGCCCAATAAGGTGTTACTGTGTAGGGTTAGTCTGTGAGCGCAGGCCCTTTGTAAAACATTCATCCAGGGCCTTTATTAAATAATATCATGCCCAAATAAGTGTTATTGTGATGGGGTTAGTCTGTGAGCGCAGGCCTTATAGAAAACATTCATCCAGGGCCTTTATTAAATAAAATCATGCCCAAATAAGTGTTATTGTGATAGGGTTAGTCTGTGAGCGCAGGCCTTATAGAAAACATTCATCCAGGGCCTTTATAGAATAAAATCATGCCCAAATAAGTGTTATTGTGATGGGGTTAGTCTGTGAGTGCAGGCCTTATAGAAAACATTCCTCCAGGGCCTTTATTAAATAAAATCATGCCCAATAAGGCGCTACTGTGTCGGGTTAGTCTGTGAGCGCAGGCCTTTGTAGAAAACATTCATCAGGGCCTTTTTAAATAAAATCATGCCCAAATAAGTGTTATTGTGATGGGGTTAGTCTGTGGCGCAGGCCTTATAGAAAACATTCATCCAGGGCCTTTATAGAATAAAATCATGCCCACATAAGTGTTATTGTGATGGGGTTAGTCTGTGGCGCAGGCCTTATAGAAAACATTCATCCAGGGCCTTTATAGAAAAAAATTATGCCCAATAAGGTGTTAGTGTGTAGGGTTAGTCTGTGAGTGCAGGCCCTTTGTAAAACATTCATCAGGGCGAGAATGAAATAAAGCGATGCCCATTAAAGTGTTACTGCGTTGGGGTTAATGTGAGCCCAGGCCCTTTGGAAAATTGAAATCCAGACACGGGGGGTTCGTAAATGTGTGTGTCCGAGAAGTCGCTCTTAACCCGGCCTTGATCGGCTGTGCGAGCGCCTGGATGTCTGGGCGTAGGTTTTGAGCGGCAAAAAATCCTCCAGGGTGGAAGTCGAGTGGGAAAGCGTCGAGAAGTCGCACTTAACCGGCCGAGATCGGCTGAAATATGCGCCTGGATGTTTGGACTTAGGTTTTGAAAGCAAAAAAAAAATCCTCCAGGGTGGCGGGGGTCGAGTGGGAAAGCGTCCGGGAAGTCGCACTTAACCCGGCCGAGATCGTCTGAAATATGCGCCTGGATGTCTGGACTTAGGTTTTGAGCGGCAAAAATACCTCCAGGGTGGAGAAGTCGAGTGGGAAAGCGTCGAGAAGTCGCGCATAACCCGGCCGAGATCGGCTGAAATATGCGCCTGGATGTCTGGACTTAGGTTTTGAAAGCAAAAAAAAATCCTCCAGGGGTGGCGAAGTCGAGTGGGAAAGCGTCGGGAAGTCGCACTTAACCCGGCGAGATCGTCTGAAATATGCGCCTGGATGTTTGGACTTAGGTTTTGAAAGCAAAAAAAAAATCCTCCAGGGTGGCGGGGGTCGAGTGGGAAAGCGTCGGGAAGTCGCACTTAACCGGCGAGATCGTCTGAAATATGCGCCTGGATGTCTGGACTTAGGTTTTGAACGCTTAAAAAATACCTCCAGGGTGGAGGGTCGGAGTGGGAAAGCGTCCGAGAAGTCGCTTAACCCGGCGAGATCGGCTGAAATATGCGCCTGGATGTTTGGACTTAGGTTTTGAAAGCAAAAAATCCTCCAGGGTGGCGAAAGTCGAGTGGGAAAGCGTCGGGAAGTCGCACTTAACCGGCGAGATCGTCTGAAATATGCGCCTGGATGTTTGGACTTAGGTTTTGAAAGCAAAAAATTTCCTCCAGGGTGGCGGGTCGAGTGGGAAAGCGTCCGGGGAAGTCGCACTTAACCCGGCGAGATCGTCTGAAATATGCGCCTGGATGTTTGGACTTAGGTTTTGAAAGCAAAAAATTTCCTCCAGGGTGGCGGAAGTCGAGTGGGAAAGCGTCGGAAGTCGCATAACCGGCGAGATCGTCTGAAATATGCGCCTGGATGTTTGGACTTAGGTTTTGAGCGAAAAAATTTCCTCCAGGGGGCGGGGTCGAGTGGGAAAGCGTCGAAGTCGCATAACCCGGCCGAGATCGGCTGGATGAAAGCGCCTGGATGTCTGGACTTAGGTTTTGAAAGCAAAAAAATTTCCTCCAGGGCCGGCGAAGTCGAGTGGGAAAGCGGGAAGGCGCATAACCCGGACTCGATCGGTCGGATGAAGCGCCTGGATGTTTGGACTTAGGTTTTGAAGCATAAAAAAATTTCCTCCAGGGCGGCGGGGTCGAGTGGGAAAGCGTCGGGAAGGCGCGCATAACCGGACTCGATCGGTCGGATGAAGCGCCTGGATGTTTGGACTTAGGTTTTGAGCGCAAAAAAATTTCCTCCAGGGCGGCGGGAAGTCGAGTGGGAAAGCGTCGGGAAAGCGCGCTAACCGGACTCGTCGGTCGGATGAAGCGCCTGGATGTTTGGACTTAGGTTTTGAGCGAAAAAATTTCCTCCAGGGCGGGCGAAGTCGAGTGGGAAGCGTCCGGGAAGCGCACTTAACCGGACTCGATCGGTCGGATGAAAGCGCCTGGATGTTTGGACTTAGGTTTTGAGCGAAAAAAATTTCCTCCAGGGCGGCGAAGTCGAGTGGGAAAGCGTCCGGGAAGCGCGCTTAACCGGACTCGATCGGTCGGATGAAGCGCCTGGATGTTTGGACTTAGGTTTTGAGCGAAAAAATTTCCTCCAGGGCGGCGAAGTCGAGTGGGAAAGCGTCGGGAAAGCGCGCTTAACCGGACTCGATCGGTGGATGAAGCGCCTGGATGTTTGGACTTAGGTTTTGAGCGAAAAAAATTTCCTCCAGGGCGGCGAAGTCGAGTGGGAAAGCGTCCGGGAAGCGCGCACTTAACCCGGACTCGATCGGTCGGATGAAGCGCCTGGATGTTTGGACTTAGGTTTTGAGCGAAAAAAATTTCCTCCAGGGCGGCGGAAGTCGAGTGGGAAAGCGTCCGGGAAGGCGCGCTTAACCGGACTCGATCGGTCGGATGAAGCGCCTGGATGATTTTCGTTTGAAAATTGCACTAAGTCAACCGGGGAAAGTCCGACTTCCATACCCTCCGAGGCTCGAGTCAGGCCGACCGAGGCCTCCTCCGGGCATGATTCAAATTTTCCCGCGACCCTGGAGGTGGCGTTTACACAGGAGCAACTTTTACATGGGTACGATTTGGTGAGCGCGTGTTTTGTGGACTTAGTCTCTGGCGAAAAAAAGTCGAAAAAGCGGCTAAGTCCATATCGACTTAGGTTTTGAGCGCAATCTTTCTGAAGCTCGGGCGAGGAGCTATCGAGCGCTTCACCTGAAACACGGACACAGGCGCCGAGAGAGAGGGCGTTCGCGGCGAGGCGTCCCCTCGGCCCGAAGCGTGATCGATTGGAGGCGCAGCGCGCCCTAGCCTAGAGACCCCACCGGCCAGCCCGCGCTGCTCACTGGCGTCGGGAGTGCCTGGCAGGGAGCACGGCGTGCAATGGGTTTACGTTTGGGCTTTGACAGCACGCGCGCCGGGCAATTTGGGCGTTCGTTCAGAGCAGGCCCCCTCAGCCCGAGGAAGGCGCCGAACCCGCCGGAGGAGGCCTGGGCGGCGGTCAGAGCGCGAAGTCCGTCACGGCGGGCGTGGAGGGCAGAAGCAGCGGCGCGTCCGGCGGCGCATGGCGGTACCCCGTCCCGTGAAACACACTTTTCCGGCGTCGACGCGTCCCAGCGGCCACCCACCCCAGCGGCGGCCCCGCCGGAAAGGTTCGAGCAGCGCGTCGCCCTATGGCGGCGGTCTTGCCGAGGTCAAGCGAGTCTGCCCAGGCCCCTCCTCAGGCGGACTGAGACCGTGTGTGAGGCAAAAGCAGCGCCCGGCGTCGGTTGAGTCCCCTCGACCCACAGGGGTTACCTGGTTGATCCTGCCAGTAACATATGCTTGTCTCAAAGATTAAGCCATGCAGGTCTAAGTGCACACGGCGGTACAGTGAAACTGCGAATGGCTCATTAAATCAGTTATAGTCCCTTTGATCGCTCCACCCGGTACTTGGATAACTGTGGCAATTCCAGAGCTAATACATGCAAGCAGCGCCGGCCGGGCGGCCGCCTCTCCTCGCGGGGCGGGAGGCTAAAGGGCAGCGTGCATTTATCAGATCAAAACCCATCCGGGCCCCGGCGATCCGTCCTCGGACCGGTACCTTTGAGTGACTCTAGATAACCTCGGGCGATCGCTCGCCCTTCGCGGCGGCGGCGATTCATTCAGTGTCTGCCCTATCAACTTACCGATGGTACATCAGGCGCCTACCATGGTGACCACGGGTGGCGGGAATCAGGGTTCGATTCCGAGAGAGCCTGCCTGAAGCGGCTACCACATCCAAGGAAGGCAGCAGGCGCGCAAATTACCCATTTCCGACTCGGAAGGTAGTAGCGAAAAATAACAATACAGGTCTCTTTGAGGCCCTGTAATTGGAATAAGCGTATCTTAAACACATGGCGAGGACCCATTGGAGGCAAGTCTGGTGCCAGCAGCGCGGTAATTCCAGCTCAATAGCGTATATTAAAGTTGCTGCAGTTAAAAAGCTCGTAGTTGGATCTCGGGATCTGGCTGGCGGTCCGCCGAGAGGCGAGCCACGCCCGTCCCAGGTCCCTGCCTCGGCGCCCCGGATGCCCTTGGCTGGGTGTCGGTCGAGGAACCAAAGCGTTTACTTTGAAAAAATTAGAGTGTTCAAAGCAGGCGGCGTCGCCGCTGAATACGCAGCTAGGAATAATGGAATAGGACTCCGGTTCTATTTTGTGGGTTTCTGGAACCGGAGCCATGATTAAGAGAGGGCGGCGGGGGCATTCGTATTGCGCGCTAGAGGTGAAATTCTTGGACCGGCGCAAGGCGAGATGGCGAAAGCATTTGCCAAGAATGTTTTCATTAATCAAACGAAAGTCGGAGAGTTGAAGGCGATCAGATACCGTCGTAGTTCCGACCGTAAGCGATGCCGACCAGCGATCGGCGGCGTTATTCCCATGACCGCCCGGGCGGCGTGCGTGCGGAAACCACAGTCTTTGGGTTCGGGGAGTATGGTTGCAAAGCTGAAACTTAAAGGAATTGGCGGAAGGGCACCACCAGGAGTGGAGCCTGCGGCTTAATTTGACTCAACACGGAAACCTCACCCGGCCCGGACACGGAAAGGATTGACAGATTGATAGCTCTTTCTCGATTCTGTGGGTGGTGGTGCATGGCGTTCTTAGTTGGTGGAAGCGATTTGTCTGGTTCATTCCGATGCGAAGCGAGACTCCGGCTTGCTAAATAGTGGCGCGGCCACTTGGGTCGGCGTCAAAAACTTCTTAGAGGACAAGTGGCGTTCAGCCCGCGCGAGATGGAGCAATAACAGGTCTGTGATGCCCTTAGATGTCCGGGGCTGCACGCGCGCCACAATGGGCGGATCAGCGTGTGTCTACCCTGCGCCGAGGCGCGGGTAACCAGCTGAACCCGCTCGTGATCGGGACTGGGGATTGAAACTATTTCCCATCAGCGAGAATTCCCAGTAAGCGCGGGTCATAAGCTCGCGTTGATTAAGTCCCTGCCCTTTGTACACACGCCCGTCGCTACTACCGATTGGATGGTTTAGTGAGGTCCTCGGACCGGCCCGCCGGGAGGCCTCGCGGGAGCTCTGGCGGGCGCGCCGGAAGGCGATCAAACTTGACTATCTAGAGGAAGTAAAAATCGTAACAAGGTTTCCGTAGGTGAACCTGCGGAAGGATCGTATCGGCCCGGCCCGATCCAAAGCGAGAGGCCGCCCGGGCGGGCCTAACCCACCTCCCCGTCTCAAGCTCCGGAGTGCGCGGCAGAGGCCGCGGCTCGGCGCGGCCTCTCCCCTCCGGGCACGGCCGAAAGCGCGAAGCGCGATAAGAAAAAAGGAACTTGACTGTCGCTGCACTCGGCGGCCCCCGCTTTCCAGCGGCGGGGCTGAGCCGGGGCCTGGCGGTACCATGCGGCCTCCGGGACCGTGGGTTCAAAGTCTCCTCCCGCGAAGGAGGCGCCCGTCCGGGAGTAAAAAAACCTCTATCTATTTTACTCTATGATCCAGCGGCCGTGGCCGAGAGGTCTGCCGCTCAAAAGCCCAAGGCGGCAAAGAACCGCACAAAAACCTAAGGCGAAGCGGAGAGAGATCCGCGAGAAGGAGCGCCCGTTCCCCTGGGAGGCAGCGCACCTCCCGCGGAGCGCAGGCAACCTACCGCGGCGCCCATGACTGCTGTCGCTGCACTCGGCGGGCCCCTGCTTTCCAGCGGCGGGGGCGAGCGAGGACCCTGGCGGGTACCGCTGCGGCCTCCGGGACCGTGGGTTCAAAGTCTCCTCCCGCGAAGGAGCGCCCGTCGGGGTAAAAAAACCTCTATCTATTTTACTCTATGATCCAGCGGCCGTGGCGAGAGGTCTGCCGCTCAAAACCCAAAGCGGCAAAGAACCGCACAAAAACCTAAAGGCGGAGAGAGAGATCCGAGAGAACTTGGCTGTCGCTGCACTCGGCGAGGCCCCCTGCTTTCCAGCGGCGGGGCTGAGCCGAGGCCCTGGCAGGTACCCGCCTTGCGGCCTCGGGACCGTGGGTTCAAAGTCTCCTCCGCGAAAGGAGGCGCCCGTCGAGGTAAAAAAACCTCTATCTATTTTACTCTATGATCCAGCGGCCGTGGCCGAGAGGTCTGCAGCGCAAAAACCCAAAGCGGCAAAGAACCGCACAAAAACCTAAGGCGGAGAGAGAGAGATCCGAGAGAACTTGGCTGTCGCTGCACTCGGCGGTGGCCCCTGCTTTCCAGCGGCGGGGCCGAGCGAGACCCTGGCGAGCCTTACGGCCTCCGGGACCGTGGGTTCAAAGTCTCCTCCCCGAAGGAGAGCGCCCGTCGAGGTAAAAAACCTCTATCCTATTTTACTCTATGTTCCAGCGGCCGTGGCGAGAGGTCTGCGCTCAAACATCAAGGCGGCAAAGAACGCTTCAAAAACCTAAGGCAGAGCGGAGAGGATCCGCGAAGGAGGCGCCCGTTCCCTGGGAAGCAGCGCACCTCCGCGGAGGCAGGCAACCTACGGCGCCCCACCCCCTTGCACGGGGTGGGGGCCGAGGCCCATGAGCCTCTGAAGACTTTGCTTTGCCAACCCAGCGGGTACCCAGCAGGCCTTCGGGACCGTGGGTTGAAGTCCCCCTCTCGCGAGGCGCCCGTCGAGGAGCGACCCCCTTTGTATTTTTGACCACACAAGCCTGTACGGTTCGGCCTCGCCTCCGGGCGCTAAACTCAAGCGCGGTCGACTCTTAGCGGTGGATCACGCACCGGCTCGTGCGTCGATGAAGCGCAGCCAGCTGCGAGAACTAATGTGAATTGCAGGACACATCGATCATCGACACCGAGCGCGCTGCGGCCCGGGTCCGTCCGGGGCCACGCCTATCTGAGGTCGCTTTCCCATCGATCGGGACCTCCGGGTCCCGCGGCTGGAAGCGTCGCGGGGCTTCCCGCTCCCCTCCGTCCTCCCAAGTGCGAACCGCCCACAGGCATCGCCTCCTCGGCGGGAGTCGGCGCTTCCTCGGCTTCCCCCTCCCACGAGGAGAAGTGGCGTCCCCCAGGCGTCTGGGACGGCGGCGTCCTCCTCTCGGCGGCTTCGGTGGTGTCTGCCACCTCCGTCGCCCGCCCGGCGTGGACCCCGGCTCCCTCCGCCCCCTCGGGCGCTCCGTGCGTAGCGGTGAGTTCGCGCTCCGTCTCGCCCCCTCGGCGCCCTGCCGGCGCGCGGCGAGACCTGTTCAGGCCAGCCGCGCAGCAGCAGCGGCGGCGGCGCTCCTAACCCATATCCGACCGCGACCTCAGATCAGGCAGGCGACCCGCTGAATTTAAGCATATTACTAAAGCGGAGGAAAAAAACTAAC
>NW_025047683.1:2728125-2748125 GCF_018831695.1 Puntigrus tetrazona | reverse complement strand
TGAAGTGGGAGCTTAACGCGGCCGAGATCGGCTGTGAGATGCGCCTGGATGTTTGGACTTAGGTTTTGAGCGGCAAAAAATACCTCGGGGTGGCGGTGGTCGAGTGGGAAAGCGTCCGTGAAGTGGGAGCTTAGCGGCCGAGATCGGCTGTGAGATGCGCCTGGATGTTTGGACTTAGGTTTTGAGCAAAAAAAAACCTCCAGGAGGCGGGAAGTCGAGTGGAAAAGCGCCCGGGAAGTGGGCTTATGCCGGCGAGATGGAAATCTGAAATATCGCCTGGATGTTTGGACTTAGGTTTTGAAAGCAAAAAAAATTTACTCCAGGGTGGCGGGTCAGTGGGAAAAGCGCCCGTGAAGTCGCATAACCCGGCCGAGATCGTCTGAAATATGCGCCTGGATGTCTGGACTTAGGTTTTGAGCGAAAAAATTTCCTCCAGGGAGGCGAGTCGAGTGGAAAGCGTCGTGAAGTCGCACTTAACCCGGCTGAGATCGGCTGAAATATGCGCCTGGATGTTTGGACTTAGGTTTTGAGCGAAAAAAATTTCCTCCAGGAGGCGGAGTGAGTGGGAAAGCGTCCGAGAAGTCGCTTAACCCGGCTGAGATCGGCTGAAATATGCGCCTGGATGTTTGGACTTAGGTTTTGAAGCAAAAAAATCCTCCAGGGTGGAGGGTTCAGTGGGAAGCGTCCGAGAAGTAGCATAACCGGCCGAGATCGGCTGGATAACCCGGCCGAGAAGCGCCTGGATGTCTGGACTTAGGTTTTGAAAGCAAAAAATTTCCTCCAGGAGGCCGGGGTCGAGTGGGAAAGCGTATCCGAGAAGTCGCACTTAACCGGCTGAGATCGGCTGAAATATGCGCCTGGATGTTTGGACTTAGGTTTTGAAGCGCAAAAAAATTTCCTCCAGGGTGGCGGGGTCGAGTGGGAAAGCGTCCGAGTCGCACTAGCCCGGCTGAGATCGGCTGAAATATCGCCTGGATGTTTGGACTTAGGTTTTGAGCGAAAAATTTCCTCCAGGAGGCGGGGTCGAGTGGGAAGCGTCGAGAAGTCGCACTTAACCCGGCCGAGATCGGCTGAAATATGCGCCTGGATGTTTGGACTTAGGTTTTGAGCGAAAAAAATTTCCTCCAGGAGGCGGGGTCAGTGGGGAAAGCGTCGAGAAGTCGCGCTTAACCCGGCCGAGATCGGCTGAAATATGCGCCTGGATGTTTGGACTTAGGTTTTGAGCGAAAAAAATTTCCTCCAGGGAGGCCGAGGGTCGAGTGGGAAAGCGTCGAGTCGCTTAACCGGCTGAGATCGGCTGAAATATGCGCCTGGATGTTTGGACTTAGGTTTTGAGCGAAAAAAATTTCCTCCAGGAGGCCGGCGGGGTCGAGTGGGGAAAGCGTCCGAGTCGCACTTAACCCGGCTGAGATCGGCTGAAATATGCGCCTGGATGATTTTCGTTTTGAAAAAATTGCACTAAGTCAACCGAAGGAAAGAGTCCGACTTCCATACCCTCCGAGGCTCGAGTCAGGCCGACCGAGGCCTCTTCGGGCACGATTCAAATTTCACCGCGACCCCGGAGTGGCGTTTACAGAACAGGAGCAACACATTTTTTTTTTTTTTTTTTTTTTTTCTCTAAAACTCTGAAATTCGTGCCCTGCGCGTCGCTGCTTTAACAGGGCGAGTCTGTGGGCGCAGGCCTTTGTAAAACATTCATCAGGGCCTTTAATAAATAAAATCATACCCAAATCTGTGTTATTGTGTGGGGTTAGTCTGTGGCGCAGGCCTTATGGAAAACATTCATCGAGGGCCTTTATTAAATAAAATCATGCCCAATAAAAGTTAATGGGTGGAGTTAGTCTGTGGCGCAGGCCTTATAGAAAAACATTTTCCAGGGCCTTTATTAAATAAAATCACGCCCAATAAAGTTACTGTGTCGGGTTAGTCTGTGAGGCAGGCCTTAAAAAAACTGTCATCCAGGGCCTTTATTAAATAAAATCATGCCCATAAGAGTGTTATATATGAGGTTAGTCTGTGGCGCAGGCCTTAAGAAAACATTTATCCAGGGCCTTTATTAAATAAAATCATGCCCAATAAAGCGTTACTGTGTCGGGTTAGTCTGTGGCGCAGGCCTTATAGAAAACATTTTCCAGGGCCTTTATTAAATAAAATCATGCCCAATAAAGCGTTACTGTGTCGGGTTAGTCTGTAGCGCAGGCCTTATAGAAAACATTTTCCAGGGCCTTTATTAAGTAAAATCATGCCCAACAAAGAGTTACTGTGTCGGGTTAGTCTGTGGCGCAGGCCTTAAAAACTGTCATCAGGGCCTTTATTAAATAAAATCATGCCCATAAGAGTGTTATTATATGAGGTTAGTCAGTGGCGCAGTGCTTATAGAAAACATTTTTCCAGGGCCTTTATTAAATAAAATCACGCCCAATAAAGCGTTACTGTGTCGGGTTAGTCTGTAGCGCAGGCCATATAGAAAAACATTTTCCAGGGCCTTTATTAAATAAAATCACGCCCAATAAAGAAGTTACTGTAATCAAAGGTTAGTCTGTGAGAGTAGGCCTTAAAGAAAACTGTCATCAGGGCCTTAATTAAATAAAATCATGCCCATAAAGTGTTATTATGTGAGGTTAGTCAGTGGCGCAGGCCTTATAGAAAACATTCATGAGGGCCTTTATTAAATAAATCATGCCCAATAAAGAAGTTACTGTGTGGGAGTCAGTCTGTGGCGCAGGCCTTATAGAAAACATTTTCCAGGGCCTTTATTAAATAAAATCACGCCCAATAAAGAGTTACTGTGTCAGGGTTAGTCTGTGGCGCAGGCCTTATAGAAAAACATTCATCGAGGGCCTTTATTAAATAAAATCACGCCCAATAAAGCGTTACTGTGTGGGTTAGTCTGTGGCGCAGGCCTTATAGAAAAACATTTTCCAGGGCCTTTATTAAATAAAATCACGCCCAATAAGAGTTACTGTGTCAGGGTTAGTCTGTGAGGTAGGCCTTACGAAAACTGTCATCAGGGCCTTAATTAAATAAAATCATGCCCATAAGAGTGTTATTATGCTTGGGGTTAGTCAGTGAGCGCAGGCCTTATAGAAAACATTCATCGAGGGCCTTTATTAAATAAAATCATGCCCAATAAAGAGTTACTGTGTAGGGAGTCAGTCTGTGGCGCAGGCCTTATAGAAAACATTTTTCAGGGCCTTTATTAAATAAAATCACGCCCAATAAAGAGTTACTGTGTCAGGTTAGTCTGTGAGGGCAGGCCTTATACAAAACATTCATCGAGGGCCTTTATTAAATAAAATCATGCCCAATGAAGAGTTACTGTGTCGGGGTTAGTCTGTGGCGCAGGCCTTATAGAAAACATTCATCCAGGGCCTTTATTAAATACAATCATGCCCAATAAAGCGTTAATGTGTGGAGTTAGTCTGTGGCGCAGGCCTTAAAAAACTGTCATCCAGGGCCTTTATTAAATAAAATCATGCCCAATGAAGCGTTACTGTGTCGGGTTAGTCTGTGGCGCAGGCCTTATAGAAACCATTTTTCCAGGGCCTTTATTAAATAAAATCATGCCCAATAAAGCGTTACTGTGTCAGGTTAGTCTGTGGCGCAGGCCTTATAGAAAACATTTTCCAGGGCCTTTATTAAGTAAAATCATGCCCAACAAAGAGTTACTGTGTCGGGTTAGTCTGTGGCGCAGGCCTTATAGAAAACATTGTTCCAGGGCCTTTATTAAATAAAATCATGCCCAATGAAGCGTTACTGTGTCGGGTTAGTCTGTAGCGCAGGCCTTATAGAAAACATTTTTCCAGGGCCTTTATTAAATAAAATCATGCCCAATAAAGCGTTACTGTGTCGGGTTAGTCTGTGGCGCAGGCCTTATAGAAAACATTTTCCAGGGCCTTTATTAAGTAAATCATGCCCAACAAAAAGAGTTACTGTGTCGGGTTAGTCTGTGGCGCAGGCCTTATAGAAAACATTGTTCCAGGGCCTTTATTAAATAAAATCATGCCCAATGAAGCGTTACTGTGTCAGGTTAGTCTGTGAGCGCAGGCCTTATAAGAAAACATTCAATCAGGGCCTTTATTAAATAAAAACATGCCCAAATAAGTGCTATTGTGATGGGGTTAGTCTGTGACCCCAGGCCCTGTGTAAAACTGTCACCCAGGGCCTTTATAGAGTAAAATCATGCCCAATAAGGTTAGGGTTAGGGTTAGGGTTAGGGTTAGGGTTAGGGTTAGGGTTAGGGCTAGGGTTAGGAGTTAGGGTTAGGGTTTGGGTTAGGGGTTAGGGTTAGGGCTAGGGTTAGGGTTAGGAGTTAGGGTTAGGGCTAGGGTTAGGGTTAGGGTTAGGGTTAGGGTTAGGGTTAGGGTTAGGGGTTAGGGTTAGGGTTAGGGTTAGGGTTAGGGCTAGGGTTAGAGGTTAGGGTTAGGGTTAGGGTTAGGGTTAGTCTGTGGCTTGGGCCTTATAGAAAAAACATTCATCCAGGGCCTTTATTAAATAAAATCATGCCCAAATAAGTGTTATTGTGATGGGGTTAGTCTGTGAGCGCAGGCCTTATAGAAAACATTCATCCAGGGTCTCTATTAAATAAAATCATGCCCAATAAGGTGTTACTGTGTAGGGTTAGTCTGTGGCGCAGGCCCTTTGTAAAACATTCATCAGGGCCTTTATTAAATAATATCATGCCCAAATAAGTGTTATTGTGATGGGGTTAGTCTGAGCGCAGGCCTTATAGAAAACATTCATCCAGGGCCTTTATTAAATAAAATCATGCCCAAATAAGTGTTATTGTGATAGGGTTAGTCTGTGGCGCAGGCCTTATAGAAAACATTCATCCAGGGCCTTTATAGAATAAAATCATGCCCAAATAAGTGTTATTGTGATGGGGTTAGTCTGTAGTGCAGGCCTTATAGAAAACATTCCTCAGGGCCTTTATTAAATAAAATCATGCCCAATAAGGCGCTACTGTGTCGGGGTTAGTCTGTGAGCGCAGGCCTTTGTAGAAAACATTCATCCAGGGCCTTTTTAAATAAAATCATGCCCAAATAAGTGTTATTGTGATGGGGTTAGTCTGTGAGCGCAGGCCTTATAGAAAACATTCATCCAGGGCCTTTATAGAATAAAATCATGCCCACATAAGTGTTATTGTGATGAGGTTAGTCTGTGAGCGCAGGCCTTATAGAAAACATTCATCCAGGGCCTTTATAGAAAAAAATTATGCCCAATAAGGTGTTAGTGTGTAGGGTTAGTCTGTGAGCGCAGGCCCTTTGTAAAACATTCATCAGGGCGAGAATGAAATAAGCGATGCCCATTAAAGTGTTACTGCGTTGGGGTTAATGTGTGAGCCCAGGCCCCTTTGGAAAATTGAAATCCAGACACAGGGGTTAGTAAATGTGTGTGTCCGAGTCGCTCTTAACCGGCCTTGATCGGCTGTGCAGCGCCTGGATGTCTGGGCGTAGGTTTTGAGCAGCAAAAAATCCTCCAGGGTGGAGGGTCCGAGTGGGAAAGCGTCCGAGAAGTCGCACACTTAACCGGCCGAGATCGGCTGAAATATGCGCCTGGATGTTTGGACTTAGGTTTTGAAAGCAAAAAAATCCTCCAGGGTGGCGGGGTCGAGTGGGGAAAGCGTCCGGGAAGTCGCACTTAACCCGGCCGAGATCGTCTGAAATATGCGCCTGGATGTCTGGACTTAGGTTTTGAGCAGCAAAAATACCTCCAGGGTGGAGAAGTCGAGTGGGAAAGCGCGAGAAGTCGCATAACCCGGCCGAGATCGGCTGAAATATGCGCCTGGATGTCTGGACTTAGGTTTTGAAAGCAAAAAAATCCTCCAGGGTGGCGAAGTCAGTGGGAAAGCGTCCGGGAAGTCGCATAACCCGGCGAGATCGTCTGAAATATGCGCCTGGATGTTTGGACTTAGGTTTTGAAAGCAAAAAAAAATCCTCCAGGGTGGCGAGGTCAGTGGGAAAAGCGTCCGAGTCGCATAACCGGCGAGATCGTCTGAAATATGCGCCTGGATGTCTGGACTTAGGTTTTGAGCGGCAAAAAAATACCTCCAGGGTGGAGAGTCGAGTGGGAAAGCGTCCGAGAAGTCGCATAACCCGGCCGAGATCGGCTGAAATATGCGCCTGGATGTTTGGACTTAGGTTTTGAAAGCAAAAAAATCCTCCAGGGTGGCGGGAGTGAGTGGGAAAGCGTCGGAAGTCGCATAACCCGGCCGAGATCGTCTGAAATATGCGCCTGGATGTTTGGACTTAGGTTTTGAAAGCAAAAAATTTCCTCCAGGGTGGCGAGAAGTCGAGTGGGAAAGCGTCGGAAGTCGCACTTAACCGGCCGAGATCGTCTGAAATATGCGCCTGGATGTTTGGACTTAGGTTTTGAAAGCAAAAAATTTCCTCCAGGGTGGCGGGGTCGAGTGGGAAAGCGTCCGGAAGTCGCACTTAACCGGCCGAGATCGTCTGAAATATGCGCCTGGATGTTTGGACTTAGGTTTTGAGCGAAAAAAATTTCCTCCAGGGAGACCGGGGTCCGAGTGGGAAGCGTCCGAGTCGCATAACCGGCGAGATCGGCTGGATAAAGCGCCTGGATCGTCTGGACTTGACCAGGTTTTGAAAGCAAAAAAATTTCCTCCAGGGCGGCGAAGTCGAGTGGGAGAAGCGTCCGGAAAGCGCACTTAACCGGACTCGGTCGGTCGGAATAAGCGCCTGGATGTTTGGACTTAGGTTTTGAGAAACGCATAAAAAAATTTCCTCCAGGGCGGCGAGAATTCGAGTGGGAAAGCGTCGGGAAGCGCGCATAAAAACCCGGACTCGATCGGTCCGGATGAAGCGCCTGGATGTTTGGACTTAGGTTTTGAAAGCAAAAAATTTCCTCCAGGGCGGCGAAGTCCGAGTGGGAAAGCGTCGGGAAAGGCGCATAACCCGGACTCGATCCGGTGGATGAAGCGCCTGGATGTTTGGACTTAGGTTTTGAGCACCAAAAAAATTTCCTCCAGGGCGGAGTCCGAGTGGGAAAGCGTCCGGGAAGCGCATAACCCGGACTCGTCCGGTCGGATGAAGCGCCTGGATGTTTGGACTTAGGTTTTGAGCATAAAAATTTCCTCCAGGGCCGGCGAGTCGAGTGGGAAGAAAGCGTCGGGGAAAGCGCGCACTTAACTCCGGACTGGATCGGTTGGGAAAAAGCGCCTGGATGTTTGGAGCGTTTGAATTTTGAGCGAAAAAATTTCCTCCCAGGGCGAAGAACCGGTCGAGTGTCAGTGAAAGCGTCGAGAAGTCGCACGCCAACCGGCCGAGATCGGCTGAAATATGCGCCTGGATGTTTGGACTAGGTTTTGAGCGAAAAAAATTTCCTCCAGGAGGCCGGAGTCGAGTGGGAGCGTCGTCAGTCGCACTAAACCGGCGAGATCGGCTGAAATATGCGCCTGGATGTTTGGACAGGTTTTGAGCGAAAAAAATTTCCTCCAGGAGGCGGGTCGAGTGGGAAGCGTCGAGAAGTCGCAATAACCCGGCTGAGATGAGCTGAAATATCGCCTGGATGTTTGGACTTAGGTTTTGAGCGAAAAAATTTCCTCCAGGAGGCGGGTCCAGTGGAAAGCGTCCGAGAAGTCGCACCAACCCGTGAAGATCGGCTGAAATATGCGCCTGGATGATTTTGAACGTTTGAAAGGTACTAAGTCAACCCAGGAAAGGTCCGACTTCCCATACCCTCCGAGGCTCCGAGTCAGGCCGACCGAGAGGCCTCTTCAGGGCGATTAAATTTCACATGACCCGGAGGTGGCGTTTGCCAGAACAACTTTTACATCAACTTTAATTTTTTTTTTTTTTTTTTTTTTTCTCTAAAAACTCTGAAATTCGTGCCCTGCGCGTCGCTGCTTGCAACGCTGCGATCTGCGCGCAGAGCCTGTAGAAAACATTCATCCAGGGCCTTTAATAAATAAATCATGCCCAAATCTCATGTTATTGTGGCGGGGGTTAGTCTGTGGCGCGAGCCTTATAGGAAAGCATTCATCGAGGGCCTTTATTAAATAAAATCATGCCCAATAAAAGTTAATGAGTCGGGGTTAGTCTGTGAGCGCAGGCCTTATAAACATTTTTCCAGGGCCTTTATTAAATAAAATCACACTTCAATAAAGAGTTACTGTGTGTCGGGTTAGTCTGTGAGCGCAGGCCTTAAAGAAAACTGTCATCCAGGGCCTTTATTAAATAAAATCTGTGCCCATAAAGTGTTATTATGGCGAGGTTAGTCTGTGAGCTGCCAGGCCTTATAAAATCATTTATCAGGGCCTTTATTAAATAAATCATGCCCAATAAAGAAGTTACTGTGTCGGGTTAGTCTGTGGCGCGGGCCTTATACAAAACATTTTCCAGGGCCTTTATTAAATAAATCATGCCCAATAAAGCGTTACTGTGATCGGGTTAGATCTGTTGGCGTGAGCCTTATAGAAAACATTTTCCCGGGGCCTTTATTAAATAAAATCATGCCCAAATAAGTGTTGTGATGTCGGGGTTAGTCTGTGGCGCAAGGCCTTAAGAAAACTGTCATCCAGGGCCTTTGTTAAATAAAATCATGCCCATACGAAGGTATTGTGCTGCTTGAGGTTAGATCTGTGAGCGCAGGGCTTATATAGAAAACATTTCATCAGGGCCTTTATTAAATAAATCATGCGCCCAATAAAAGTGTTACTGTGTGGGGGTTAGTCTGTGAGCGCAGGCCTTATAGAAAAACATTTTTCCAGGGCCTTTATTAAATAAAATCATGCCCATATAGAAGTTGCTGTGTAGAAGGGTTAGTCTGCGAAAGTGAGCCTTAAAGAAAACTGTCATCCAGGGCCTTAATTAAAGTAAAATCATGCCCATAAAATTTGTTATTGTGTATATGAGGAGTTAGTCTGTGGCGCGCTGGCCTTATGGCAAAAACATTCTGGCCGTAGGCCTTTGTTAAATAAAATCATGCCCAAATAAAGAGTTACTGTGATGGGGTCAGTCGTGGCGGCCCAGGCCCTGAAATAAAACTGGATTTCAGGGCCTTTATTAAATAAAATCACTCTAATAAAGAGGTCAGGTTAGGAGTATGAGTTAAGTCTGTGGCCGGCATAGAATGGAGTCTAAATTACATTCGCCTTAATGTCTGGCCTTAGGTATTGAAAGCAAAAAAAAAAAAAAAAATAAAGCGTTACGGGGGTGGAGTTAAAAGATCTGAGAGTCGAGCCCAATAGAAAACATCGTTTCCATTGGGCCTTTATGTAAAACTAAAATTGAAACCAAAAAAAAGTTACTGTGTGGGTTAGTCGATCTGGGGTGACATAAAGAAGTGTCATTACCAAATTAGCCGAAATCATGCTGGTTAATTGAGTGGATTGTAAGGTAAGGTTAGTCAGTTGCGCAGCGCGCCAAAAAGCTTATTCATCGAGGGCCTTTATTAAACGTCCGAGAAGTCGATCAACTGGCAAAGTTACTGCGGTGCGGTTGGTCAGTCTGGCGCTGAGCCTTGAAAGCAAAACATTCCTCAGGGCCTTTATTAGAATAAAATCAGCGTCCCCGCCAACCAAATGTACTAGATCTGAAATGGAGGTTAGTGTGCTGGCAGGCCTTGGCAAAAATTCCTTCAGGGGGGCGGTTTTGTGGGAAGCGTCCAAATCGCACTTAACGGCTGAGATGGTTACTGTATCTGAGTTAGTCTGTGGCGCAGGGGTTATGAAAAGCATTCATCAGGGCCTCTGTTGCATCTGAAATCGCTGCCGTACAAAGCGTCCGTAGGGTTAGTGGGTTCGCCTTGCGCCGTGCCGAAGATGGATTGTCAGGGCCTTTATTAAATAATATCCTTTGCCCAGCTGTTATTAGCAAAAATGATGCAGGTTAGTCTGTGGCGCAGCACCTTATAGAAGCTGTCATAACCGGCGCTGATGTAAATCATGCCCCAATATGCGCGTTACTGTGATCGGGTTAGACTGTGAGCGCTTTGCGCGCCGAAAGCATTCATCCCGGGTGCGCTGTCAGTAAAATCCTGCCCAAATAAATTGTTAAGTGATCGATTTAGTCACCATGGCGGTAGGCCCAACATAGAAGCCTGGATTGTTTGGACAGGGCCTTTATTAAAATAAAATCATGCCCACGTAAGTGCGATTGGGATGGCGTTCAGTCTGTAATTAACCCGGCCTTATAGAAAACATTCATCCAGAACGCTACAACAATAAAATCGCTTTGACAAGTATTTATGCGTTTGAAAGCGGAGGTTCAGTCTGTGGCGCGGGCACCCGTGGAAAACATTCATTCAGGAGGCGCTTCATGCTTCAACGCCGGCGAATTATCGTAGTGAGAGGTTAGTCTGTGGCGCTGGGCGTCTAAAACATTGTTTCCAGGGCCCCTTTTTAGCTCCAAAATGGAGTACCAAAATGAAGCGTGTAGGTCGGCAGTTAATCTGCCGAGGCGCAGGGCCAATAAAGCATTCAATCAGGAGGTATTTTATTAAATAAAAACATGCCTCAAATAAGTGATATTCCTGTGTGGTAGCGTTAGTCTGCATTTAGGCCCTTATAGATGAAAACTGTCATCAGGGCCTTTTTATAGAGTAAATCATGAACCCAATAAATCCTCCAGGGTTGGCGGGTAGGTTGGAAAGGGTGGGAGTTCAGCAGGTAACCGGCGAGATGGAAATCTGAAATATGCGCCTGGATGTTTGGGGCCCAGGTTTTAAAGCAAAAAAATTTCAGGGTGGTGAGGTCGGTGAGAGCGTCGAGGAAGTCGCATAACCGGCCGAGATGGAGTCTGAAATATGGCCTGGATGTTTGGACTTAGGTTTTGAGCGAAAATTTCTCCAAGGAATTCGAGTGGGAAAGCGTCGAGATGGCGCCCTTCCGGGAGATAGAAATATGGCCGTTTGGACTTAGGTTTGAGCGGAAGTCCAGGGAGTCAGTGGGATCGTCGAGTGCCCCCTTAACCGGCTGGATCGGCTGAAATATGCTGGATGTTTGGACTTAGGTACTTTGAAAGCAAAAATTCCTCCGGGTGGAAATTACGAGTGGGAAAGCGTAAAATCGCTGTAACCGGCGAGATAGAAGTGGATAGGCGTGATAGGTTTTGAGGTTAGGGGCCGGTCTGAAAGCGTCCGATGCGCCAATTACTGATAAAGCATTGCGCCATCCAGGTTTTGAAACAAATAAAATCCATTGCCCAATAAGGTGTCAGTGTGAGCGTCGGGAGTTAGTAACATGGCTGAGATCGGCTGAAATTTGCGCCTGGATGTTGGACCAGGGATTTTGGCTCAAATTTCCTCCCAGGAGGCGAGGTCGAGTGGGAAAGCGTCGGGGAAGTCGCACTTAACCGGCCGAAGATGCGTCTGAAATATGCGCCTGGATGTTTGGACTTAGGTTTGAAATAAAGAATTCCTCCAGGGAGTTATTGTGATGGGAAAGCGTCGTGAAGGCGCATAACCGGCCGAGATAGGCTGGAAATATGCGCCTGGATGTTTGAACTTAGGTTTTGAAAGCGAAAAAATTTCCTCCAGGGCGGCGGGTGAGTGGAAAGCGTCCGAAATCGCACTTAACCGGCCGAGATCGTCTGAAAGTATGCGCCTGGATGTCTGGACTTAGGTTTTGAGCATGCAAAAACCTTCCTCCAGGGTGGAGAGTCGAGTGGGAAAGCGTCCGAGAAGTCGCACTTAACCCGGCGAGATCGTCTGAAATATGCGCCTGGATGTTTGGACTTAGGGTTTGAAAGCAAAAACTTTTCCTCAGGAGTGGCGGCGGTTAGGTGGAAAGCGTCCGGGAAGTCGCATAACCCGGCCGAGATCGTCCTGAAATAATGCGCGCCTGGATGTTTGGACTTAGGATGTTTTGAAACTGCAAAAAATTCTCCAGGGAGGCGAAGTCCGATGAAGCGTCAGGAAGTCGCGCCAACCCGGCGAGATAAAGTCTGAAATATCGCCTGGATGTGTGGACTTGAGTTTTGACAAGAAAAATTTCCTCCAGGGCGAGGTCCCAGTGGGAAAGCGTCCGAGAAGTCGCATAACCCGGCCGAGATCGGCTGAAATATGCCTGGATGTTTGGACTTAGGTTTTGAAGCGAAAAAAAATTCCCCTCCAGGAGGGCGGGGTCGAGTGGGAAGCGTCGAGATCGCGCATAACCCGGCCGAGATGCGTCTGAAATATGCGCCTGGATGTCTGGACTTAGGTTTTGAAAGCAAAAAAAAATCCTCCAGGGTGGCGGGGTCCGAGTGGGAAAGCGTCCGAAGTCGCATAACCCGGCCGAGATGCGTCTGAAATATGCGCCTGGATGTTTGGACTTAGGTTTGAAAGCAAAAATTTCCTCCAGGGTAGGAGAGTCCGAGTGGGAAGCGTCGAGAGTGCACTTAGCCCGGCGAGATCGAAATCTGAAATATGCGCCTGGATGTCTGGACTTAGGTTTTGAAAGCAAAAAAAAATCCTCCAGGGTGGCGAAGTCAGTGGAGAAAGCGTCCGAGAATCGCACTTAACGGCCGAGATCGATCTGCCAAATATACGCCTGGATGTTTGGACTTAGGTTTTGAAAGCAAAAAAAAAAATCCTCCAGGTGGCGAGGTCGGAGTGGGAGCGTCGGGAAATCAGCACTTAACGGCCAGATAAATCTGAAATATGCCTGGATGTTTGGACTTCCCAGAGTTTGAAGCAAAAAAATCCTCAGGGTGGCAGAGTCCAGTGGGAAAGCGTCCGGGAAGTCGCGCTTAACCGGCGAGATAAATCTGAAATATCGCCTGGATGTTTGGACTTAGGTTTTGAAAGCAAAAAAAAATCCTCCAGGGTGGCGGGGGTCGAGTGGGGAAGCGTCCGGAAATCGCACTTAACCCGGCCGAGATCGATCTGAAATATGCGCCTGGATGTTTGGACTTAGGTTTTGAAAGCAAAAAAATCCTCCAGGGTGGCGGGAGTCCGAGTGGAAAAGCGTCCGGGAAGTCGCACTTAACCCGGCGAGATGAAGTCTGAAATATGCGCCTGGATGTTTTGGACTTGGTTTTGAAAGCAAAAAAATTCCTCCAGGGTGGCGAAGTCGAGTGGGAGCAGCGTCCGGGAAAGTGCGCTTAACTTCCCGGCCGAGATCGAAATCCCTGAAATATGCGCCTGGATGTTTGGACTTAGGTTTTGAAAGCAAAAAATTTCCTCAGGGGTGGCGAGGTCCAGTGGAAAAGCGTCCAGAAGTCGCACTTAACCCGGCCGAGATCGCACAGGATGAAGCGCCTGGATGTTTGGACTTAGGTTTTGAAAGCGAAAAAAAATTTCCTCCAGGGTGGCGGTCCCAAGTGGGAAAGCGTCCGGAAAGTCGCACTTAACCCCGGACTTCGATGCGGCTGGATAAGCGCTGGATGTTTGGACTTAGATTTTGAAAGCAAAAAAATTTCCTCCCAGGGCGGCGGGGTCAGTGAGGAAAGCGTCAAGGAAAGCGCACTTAACCCGGACGATCGGTCGGATGAAGCGCCTGGATGTTTGGACTTAGGTTTTGGCAGAACAAAATTTCCTCCAGGGCCGGCGTAGAGTCGAGTGAAAGCGTCAGAAGGCGCACTTAACCCGGACTCGATGGTCGGATGAAGCGCCTGGATGTTTGGACTTAGGTTTTGAAGCGAAAAAAAATTCCTCAGGGCGGCGAAATTCCGAGTGAAGCGTCCGGAAAGCGCACTAAGCGGACTGATCGGTCGGATGAAAGCGCCTGGATGTTTGGACTAGGTTTTGAAGAAAAAGAAAAATTTCCTCCAGGGCGGCGAGGTCGAGTGGGAGCGTCCGGGAGGCGCGCCAACCGGACTACGATCGGTCGGATGCCGGCGCCTGGATGTTGAACTTAGATTTGAAGCGAAAAAAATTTCCTCCAGGACGGCCGGGTTAAGTGGGAAAGCGTCGGGGCGCACTTAACCCGGACTTCGTCCAGTGTCGGATGGCGCCTGGATGTTTAGACTTAAGTTTTGAGCGAAAAAAAAAATTTCCTCCAGGGCGGCGAGTCCGATGGTAGAGCGTCGGGAAAGCGCACTTAACCGGACTCTGATCGGTCGGATGGCGCGCCTGGATGTTTGGACTTTTAGGTTTGAGCGAAAAAATTTGTTCCCTCAGGCCAGCGAGTGGGTGAGCGTCGGGAAAAGCGCCGAGCTTATAGCGGACTCGGTCGGTGGATGAAGCGCCTGGATGATTTCGTTTGAGAATTGCACTAAGTCAACTTGGAAAAGTCCGACTTCCATACCCTCGAGGGCTCGAGTCAGGCGACGAGAACTCCTCCCGGGCATGATTCAAATTTTCCGCGACCTGGAGGTGGCGTTTACACAGAACAACTTTTACATGGGTACGCGATTTGGTGAACAGCGTGTTTTTGTGGACTTAGTCTCTGGCGAAAAAAAGTCGAAGCGACTAAGTCCATATCGACTTAGGTTTTGAACGCAATCTTTCTGAAGCTCCGGGGCGAGAGCTATCGAGCAGCTTCACCTGAAACACGGACACAGGCGCCCGAGAGAGAAGGGGCGTTCGACGGGCGTCCTCGGCCCAGCGTGATCGATTGGGCCGCAGCGCGCGCCTAGCTTCTGGGACCCACCCGGCCAGCCCGCTGTACGTAAACCGGGGAGTGCCTGGCAGAGAGACACGGCGTGCAATGGGGTTTACGTTTGGCTTTGCACGCGCGCCGGGCAATTTGGGCGTTAGGTGCGAGCAGGCCCCCTCCAGCCCGAGAGGCGCGAACCCTTCGGAGAGAGGCCTGGCGGCGGTCAAGCGCCAAGGTCGTCACCAGCGGGCGTGGAGGGCAGAGGCAGCGCGGGCGTCCCGGGCGGCGCGCGGCGGAGTACCCGTCCATTGAAACACACTTTCAGCGTCGGACGCGTCAGCGACCACACCCCAGCGGCGGCCCGCCGAAGGTTCGGGCAGCGCGTCGCCCCTGGCTGGCGGTCTTAGGCGAGGTCAGCCGGGGGTCTGCCCAGGCCCCCTCCTCGAGCGGACTGAGACCCGTGTGTGAGGCAAGCGCGCGCGTCGGTTGGTCCCTCGACCCACAGAGGGTTACCTGGTTGATCCTGCCAGTAACATATGCTTGTCTCAAGATTAAGCCATGCAGGTCTAAGTGCACACTGGCGGTACAGTGAAACTGCGAATGGCTCATTAAATCAGTTATGAGTCCTTTGTTCGCTCCACCCGGTGCCGCCCGGATAACTGTGGCAATTCCAGAGCTAATACATGCAGCGGCGCCGACCGAAGACGCGACCGCCGCCTACTCCTACCGCGGGGCGGGGGAGGCTGAAGAACGCGATGCATTATCAGATCAAAAAACCCATCCGGGCCCGGGCGGATCCGTCCTCGGACCGGTACGCTGAGGTGACTCTAGATGACGCCTGGGCGATCTTCAGCGCCTTCGCGGCGGCGGCGAAATTCGTGAGTGTCTGCCTAATCAACTTCGATGGTACATCAGCGCCTACCATGGTGACCACGGTGTGAAGGAATCCGGGGTTGATTCGGAGGAGCCTGAAGCGGCTACCACATCCAAGGAAGGCAGCAGTGGCGTATGGAAATTACCCATTTCCATTCCGGAGGTAGTAGCGAAAAATAACAATGAGTCTCTTTGAGGCCCTGTAATGATTGGAATCAGTATCTTTTAAACACATGGCGAGAGACCCATTGGAGAGCAAGTCTGGTGCCAACGCCAGCGCGGTAATTCCAGCTCAATAGCGTATATTAAAGTTGCTGCAGTTAAAAGCCTCGTAGTTGGATCTGCGGGGATCTGGCTGGCAGTCCCGCCGAGGCCCGAAGTACCGCCCGTCCCAGGTCCCTGCCTCGGCGGCCCGGATGCCCTTGGCTGGGTGTCAGTCGAGGGAGCCCCAAAGCGTTTGCCACTGAAATTAAGTGTTCAAAGCAGGGCGGCGTCGCCGCTGAATACGCCTAAGGAATAATGGGAATAGGACTCGGTTCTATTTTGTGAGTTTCTGGAACGGAGCCATGAAATTAAGAGAGGGGCGGCGGGGGCATTCGTGTGCGCGCTAGAGAGTGAAATTCTTGGACGTAGGGCGCGACGCCAAGGCGGTTGAAAGCAACATTTGCCAAGAATGTTTTTCATTAATCAAAACGAAAGTCGGAGGTTCCGAAGGCGATCAGATACCGTCGTAGTTCGACCGTAAGCGATACCCGACCAGCGATCCGGCGGCGTTATTCCCATGACCCGCCGGGCAGCGTGCGGGAAACCAGTCTTTGGGTTCCGGGGAGTATGGTTGCAAAGCTGAAACTTAAAGGAATTGGCGGAAGAGGCTACCAGGAGTGGAGCCTGCGGCTTAATTGACTCAACAGGGGAAACCTCACCCGGCCCGGACACGAAAGGATTGACAGATTGATAGCTCTTTCACGATTCTGTGGGTGGTGGTGCATAGCGTTCTTAGTTGAGTGGAAGCGATTTGTCTGGATTCATTCCGATATGAACGAGACTCGGCTTGCTTGCTAAATAGTAGGCAGCGGCCACTTGGGTCAGCGTCAAAAACTGTAGAGGGACAAGTGGCGTTCAGCCACGCGCGAGATATGGAACAATAACAGGTCTGTGATGCCCATTAGATGTCTTAAGGGCTGCTTTGGCGCCACAATGGGGCGGATCAGCGTGTCTACCTATGCGCCGAGAGGCGCGAATGCTCCAGCGAACGCTCGTGGTCGGGACTGAGGATTGAAACTATTTCCCATCAGCGAGAGAATTCCCAGTAGCGCGGGTCATAAGCTCAGCGTTGATTGAAGATCTGCCCTTTGTACACACGCCCGTCGCTACTGCCGATTGGATGGTTTAGTGAGGTCCCTCGGACGGCCCCGCCGGTGCCCCTCACAGCGGGAGGGCTCTGGCGGGGCGCGCGGAAAGCGATCCGCACGAAGCTATCTAGAGAGTAAAAGTAGTAACAAGGTTTCGTAAATTGAACCTGCCGGAAGGATCGTTCGGCCCGGCCCGATCCATGCCCGAAACGCCAGGAGGAGAGGCCCTAGCCCACCTCCCCGTCTCTCCGGCTCGGAGTGCGCGGCAGAGGCCGGCAACTCGCGCAGCGGCCTCCTCCGAACACCCGGCGAGCGCCAGAGAGCGCGATAAGAAAAAGAACGGCCCAGCCGCTGCACTCGGCGGCCCCCGCTTTCAAGCGGCGGGGGCTGAGCCGGGGGCCTGGCGGTGTTCCACCCGCGCGGCCTCTGGGCCGTGGAGGTTCAGAGTCTCCTCCCGCGAAGGAAGGCGCCGTCCGAGTAAAAACACCTATATCTATTTTTACTCTATGATCCAGCGGCCGTAGCCGAAGAGGTCTACCGCTCAAAACTTAGACGGCAAAAAGAACACTTCAAAACACAAAACGATGGCGGAGAGAGTCACGAGAGGGAACGCCGTTCCCTGGGAGAAACGACGCACCTCGCGAGCAGGCGCCCAACCTACGCGGCGCCACTGACTGTCGCGCTGCTCGGCGGGCCCCTGCTTTCCAGCGGCGGGGCCCGAGCCGGGAGGGCCCTGTGTGAGTACCCGCCTGGCCTCCGGGACCGTGGGTTCAAAGTCTCCTCCAGAAGGAGGCGCCCGTCCGGGAGGTAAACCTCTATCCTATTTTACTCTATGATCCAGCGGCCGTGGCCGAGGAGTCCTGCACTCAAAAACCCAAAGCAGCAAAAGACATACAAACACAAGAGCGGAGAGAGAGATCGAGAACTTGACTGTATTTGCACTCGTGAGCCCCTGCTTTCAGCGGCGGAGGCTGAGCCGAACCTAGCGAGTGTTACCACTTGCGGCCTCCGGGACCGTGGGTTCAAAGTCTCCTCCAGCATGAAGGAGCGCCGTCCGAGTAAAACCTCTATCTATTTACTCTGATCCAGCGGCCGTGGCCCGAGGTCTGCAGCGCAAAACCAAGCAGCAAAAAGAACCGCACAAAAACCTAGGCGGAGAGAGAGAGATCAGAGAGAACTTGACAGCCGCTGCACTTTCGGCGGAGCCTACTGCTTCCAGCCGGCGAGGCCGGCTTGAGCCTGGCGGAAGTACCACGCGACCTCCGGGACAGTGAGTTCAAGAATCTCCTCCAGCGAAGAGGCGCCCGTCGAGGGGTAAAAACCTCTATCCTATTTTACTCTATGTTCCAGCGGTGCGTGGCCGAGAGGTCTGCCGCTCAAACATCCAGGCGAGCAAAAAGGAGCTTACTTTAAAAACCTAAGGCAGGCGGAGAGGATCCAGCGAGAAGGACGCACCGTTCCTGGGAGGCTTGACGCACCTCCGCGGAGTGCTTGAGCAACCTACGCGACGCCCCACCCAGCACGGGGTGGGGCGCGAGCATGACCTCACAGACTTTGCTTTGCCAACCCGGCAGGTACCCAGCAGGCTTCGGGACACCGTGGGTTGAAGTCCCCCCTCTCTGCGAGGCGCCCGTCCGAGGCACGACCCCCTTTGTGGCCCTGAGCCCACACAGAAAGCCTGTGCAGTTCGGCCTCGCCTCCGGGCGCTAAACTCCAAGCTGTGGTGCGACTCTTAGCGGTGATCACTGCGGCGGCTCGTCGCGTCGATGAAAGCGCGAAAGCAGCCAGCTGCGAAGAACTAATGTGGTGCAGGACTGCCGATCATCCCGACGCCGACGACGCGCTGCGGCCCGGGTGCGTCCAGGGCACCGCGCCATATCTGAAGGTCGCTTTCCCATCGATCCCTGGACCTCCGGGTCCCGCGGCTGAAAGCGTCGCGGAGGCTTCCGCTCCCCTCCGTCCTCCCAGAGTGCCAGACCGCCACGGGCATCGCCTCCTCGGCCCGGGTCGGCGCTTCCTCGGCCTTCCCCCTCCACGAGAAGTCAGCGTCCCCCAGGCGTCTGGGACGGCCAGCGTCCTCCTCTCGGCCTTCCGGTGGGTACACTACCTCCATCGCCCCGCCGGCGCTGCCGATTCCGGCTCCCTCCGCCGCCTCGGGCGCTCCGTGCGTAGCGCGGGGTTCGCGCTCCGTCTCGCCCCCTCGGCGCCCTGCCCGCGCGACGGAGACCTGTTCAGGCCAGCCCGCGCTTGGCAGCAACAGGCGGCGGCGCTCATCAACCATATCCGACAGCGACCTCCAGATCAGACAGAGGCGACCCGCTGGGTAACAGCATATTACTAAGCGGAAAAACTAACTGAGAGATTCCCTCAGTGGCGCGGCGAGAAGAGAAGCAGCGCCGAATCCGCCCGGGCCTGGCGGCGAGGACATGTAGGCGTGCAGAAGACCGTTCTCTCTCGGCGTGGGTCGGGGCCCAAGTCCTTCTGATGGAGGCTTAGCCGTGGGCGGTGTGAGGCGTGTGAGCCCCCTCCCGCCGGGGTGCGGTTCTTCTCCAGTCGGATTTGCTTAGGGTGCAGCCCGGCGGGTGGTAAACTCCATCTAAGGCTAAATACCGCCACGAGACCCGATGAGTGAAACAAGTACCGTGAGAAAGTTGAAAAGAACTTTGAAGAGAGAGAGTTCAACGGGGCGTGAAACGCCGCTAAGAAATGGCAGGTAGGATCCGCGGTCTGCCGGAGGAATTCAGCTCGGCAAGCGGCGGCCAGTTGGCAGGTGCTGCGAGTCCCGCCGGGGAGCGCACGCCGCCCGTCGGGCCTTCGGCGCCGTCGGGGGTACACTTCTTCGAGCGGTGCGCGCGGCGGCTCGGTTTTGGCAGGAAGGGGCGGCGAAAGGTGGCAGGCGGCTCCCCTCGGCCGGGAGCGCCGGCTTTACAGACCCCACGCTCCGGCTTACCGCTTACCCGAGGGCGGGAAGTGTCTCGCGCCTTCTCTCCTGCCCGCCGCGGGAGGGCCAGGGCCCCATCCCGGCCGCGTGCGTCGACGGAGACCGGACTGTCCTCAGTCCGTCCCGACCGCCCGCGCCGCCAGAGGCGAGAGATCCGGCCCTCGTACAAGTGGCGCTCGGAGTCCCTGGCGGTGGTCGGCCACCCACCCGGCCCGTCTTGAAACCGCGGACCAGGAGTCTGGCGCGCGAGTCAAAGGTGTCTCGGCGACCCCACGCTGGCGCAATGAAGGTGAGCCGGCGCCCGCCGCTCAGGTGAGATCCCCGCCCGTGGCGCGCACCCGCAGGCACGTCTGGC